>NC_061113.1:66261422-66403489 GCF_002878395.1 Capsicum annuum | reverse complement strand
ATAATTGAAGCTTGTAATATCTTCAAAAAATCTTCAACTCCAACTAATATAATAAATGAATCCTCAACTTCAAGTGTTCAACTAATATAATAAAACTAGAAATATTTAGAGAGAATTTGAGAGAATATTAAGAGAGAGTATGAAAATTGATAATATTTGTGTGAAAAAAATAATTGAAATGAAGTATATTTATAGTAAAAATTTTAAAGGGTGGTGGGGGTAATTGAAAGGTGGGGGGTAGGTAATAACGGTTGAAATGCAACGGACAAAAGAGTCGTTGCAAACCAACCGGTCAACCGAAACCGATCAACCAGAATCGAAAATACCAGAATTTTTTGTAGGTCCGAACCGGTATCGTTTTTCGGACCATTAGGTACCGGTAAACCGGAACCAATAGGACCGTGTCATTACCGGTATCAAAAATCAATCGGAAACATCACTATCGGAATGGAATGGAAAGTTTTGATTCCGTTGCCAGCCCTAGGTACAAGGTAATCAATAGAGATGGCGCGTGCCACGAGGGTCAAGACAGTCGGATCTACAAGGTGAGTTCAGATTGATGGTGACTTCTCAGAACCTTTTCCCAATGGTCACTGAGCTGTGTACTATGGGTAATGCACCGCAGAAGCTATTTGTACCTAAAAAGAAAGAAAATCACGTGTCTTTGCTTCAGATCCACATGGATACTTTAGGGAAAAGGGGCCAGATTTAACTATAGAAAAGTTGGACCCATCAGGTCACTTGAGTTGTACTAAATATATTCGGCCAATGGAAGCCCAAATACATCAAAATGACCCAAATTTGTTTGAAGCGGAACCTTTTATTGATAATATCTTCGTACTTAATATGCCGATACTAAAAAGACCTTCTTTATCTGGAGAGGAGATGGGGATGATGATGCAATCTAATTCAACAACACTTGGGGATTTGAAGATTAGTGAGGTGAGAATGGGGTCTAGATAAAGAGGAACAACAATTGTATGACCTAAATACTGAAGAACAGGAAGACGGGGGGGATCGATTTCACTTCTGAAGGGGCGATAGTTCCTCAAAGGGAGCAGGAAATCGAGCAGATGATGAATTTTTTAAGAACCATTAACCCTTCAAATTAATGATAATCTGTCGAATTAAGCTATTGAAGACAAAGTTTCTCTATGGTCCAAGTAAATGTTCTAAAACTTAGCCATTTATAGAGCTACTGAGAATTTTCCAGAATAGGGGAGCTATGAAGAAATGGGATATGATTGGTGCATATAATAGTGTTAAGATATTAATCTTGAAAGAAGTCAAGAACTTAAAATTTCATGTGAGATTTAAAGAAGGGGAGCGGAGAAGCAGTAGGAGACTAACATCGGACAGTATTCAATGAAGGTAAAAATATTTTATTGGAATGTTATGGGGTAAATAGTATTAGTAAGAGGGAATGGTTAGAAGAAAAATTCATTAATTGGGGCGGATATCTATGTATTATTTAGAGAATAAATTGACAGAAAATGAAGTATTGTTCTTTAGTCAACTATGGCAAAATAGATTGAGAGGAGAACTTCATTTAAATCAAATTGGTAGAAGATGGAAAATAGTAATGATATGGGATAATAGGTACTAGAGAGGTAAAATGGTAGCAGAAACCAACAAAAGTTTGACATTGAAGTTTGAAGGCATCAACTAGGATATCACCTGGTTCCTGAGTGCAATATATGTTTCTTATTTGTGATACTATAGTCAAGAGAGAATTATGGCAAGAATTAAGCAATATCAGGGAGTTATGCAACGGACCTTGCATAGACTATGGTTATTTTAATGAGAGGTCAGAAGGGCATGGATAATAGGAGCCATGTATGAACTCACAGACTCGATAAATGAGATGGAGTTCATTGACCCCCACTATTAAGGGAAAATTTTAAATAGAGAAAAGGAGAAAACCACAGATCTACTTCCAGAATTAATAGATTCTTATACTACTATCAATCGAATGAAGCTTTCATACGTATCAGACAGAACCTTTTGCCCAAAATAGGTTTGGATCATAATATGAACTCACAAACTAGATAAACCAGATAGAGTTCATTGACCCCCCACTACATTTATCAGCAAACTAGTCAATAAACATCAAACGACATTTATCCAAGGAAGATAGATAATGGATGTTTCTGGATAGCTAGTCAATGTATGGATTCAAAGCTCAAAGGTGAAGCTCCATGAATCATGTGTATGCTTGATATTGAAAAAGCTTATGACCATGTGAACTGACATTTCCATATTAATATTCTGCAATAATGGGATTTGAAGATAAATGGGTGAAATGGATAAGTTTTTGTATCTAAACTGTCAGGTTCTCTTTCTTTATAGAGGAACTGTTAGTTATTTTCCTTCTGAAAGAGGGTTAAGGCAAGGTGACCCTCCTTCCCCTTTCCTTTTTATCCTACCTATGAAGGGGCTTAATAGTATGGTGAGGGTGGCTATTCAGAGAAGTTGGCTAAAAGGTTTCAAGATGGGCAGTCATGCAGGTGAAGAGTCGCAAATTGCCAAGTCCTTCATGAAAATGATACTTTGTTGTTCTGTGAGGCTAAGGCAGAACAAGTAGGCTTTATCAGGTTAATTTTAGCGGTATTCCAAGTAGTATCAGTACTTTGTGACTCTGTGATAACTGGAGATAAACAACATGTTTTAAGTAAATGAAATAGCTAACATTCAATATGTAGCTAATATATTGAGTTGCAAGATAGAAAATCTCCCAATTACCTATTTAGGAATGCCCTTGGCATATAACTACAAGGAGGTTGAGATATGGGATGGAATTGTGGAGAATACTGTGAAGAAACTAGCCACATAGAAGACTCGGTACCTATCTTTTGGAGGTAGAACAACTCTGATCAACTCTATTTTAGATGCCTTGCCTACTTATGTCATGTCTCTCTTCCCTTTACCGGATAATATGGAAGAAAGATTGGATAAATTTGGGAGGGATTTCTTATGGTTGGGCAACAAGGAAGGTTAAGGTATTCATTTAGTGAAGTGGCAAATTACTCAACTCAGTAAGCAATCAGGTGGACTTGGTATTAAGAATTTGAGGCCACAAAACACATGCTTACTTTCAAAATAGCTATGGAGGTTTTCTAAAGAAGACCATGTTCTCTGGAAGAAAGTTATAATAAGTAAATATGGGTAAACTTATCAATGGACCATCACCTATGGGGTCTCAGTTTGGAGGACTATCAGGAATTTACGATCCAAATTGATTGAGAATATATGCTACAGGGTGGGAGAGGATACTAGGATACAGCTCTGGAAAGATAAATGGATTGGCCAGGAGTCTCTCATGGAAGATTTTCCAGATATATTCTTTTTTTTGTGGTAATCCAGGAGCATCTATTGCTGAAACCTGTCGCTTTAAGGATGGAACATCACTTTTAGGAGGCTTCTAAATGACTGGGAGGTGGACATAGTGGTTGAATTACTGTAAGATTGATTTAGTCCCCCATCTTGAATGCTGAACCTGATACTATAAAATGGAGGCATGAAAGGGATGCGAGGTTTACTGTAGGTACACTCTACAAAAGAAATCTTATGGTAAAACCTGGGAGAATTTTTGGTCCTTAGAAATAAGTCTGGAAGTGTAATATCCCAACCAAGGTGAAGTGTTTCACATGGTTGGTATGTAAAAGAGCCTGCCTAACTCAAGAGAAGCTTAAAAGGAGGGGATTCCAGATTGTCTCTAGGTGCTTCTTCTGCAAGGATAAGGAGGAAACAAACAACCATTTATTTCTTCATTGTAAAGTCACTGTCTAGTTATGGCATATATTTCTCAACCTTGTCCAAGGAGCATGGGTGATGCCAGAATATACTGTAGATCTTTTAAGCTGTTGGATGATGAGAGAAGGTAGCAAGACACAGAAAAAATACTGAAGTATAATCCTTTCATGCATATGGTGGTCCATTTGGAAGGAAAAAAACAACAGTTGCATAGAGAATATTACTAATCCAATGCAGAAAGTTAAAGAAAATTGTATTAATACTCTATATTTTGGTGTAAAGAAAAGGGTATAGGTGAAGTAGAATTGTTGGTAGACATTTTAGGATCTCTGTAATTATGATTACTTACCTTTGTAATTTTTTGGAGGTTGCCAGCACGCCCTTGTTGTTGCCCTTAGTACTGAAGAATACCGCTTAACCTTTCTAAAAAAAGAATATTAAAGCAAAGAAGATTCTTATTTGTGGTATTGGGCCAGATGAATGTAGCAGAATCTTTTGTTGTAAAACTGCATGAGATACCTTACAAATAACACATGAAGGGAAAAATTAGGTCAAGTAGTCAAAAGTTGCCTTGTCTAATAGGCAATATGAGTTGTTCATGATCAATGAAGGAGAATCCCTTCAACTGAAGTTCAATAGATTCACTATCATTACTAATGAATTGAACTCTTTTGGAGAAGTTACTCCTTCTAGCAGAAGGATCGAGAAAATTGATGACATCTTGCCTTATCCTCATGAAAGGAAGGTGAATGCAATTATGAGGCAAAAGATCAGAACAAAATGGGTATAGATTAATTCATGGAAAACATAAAGGACCTATGAAATGAGGAATCAGAAGAATACTCCCTAAGAAGAAAAGTGAGCCTAGTCCTTTAAGATACCCAAAATATAGATATTGGTAAAGAATATATTGGCTTTGTTGACTCAAAAGTTCCAAAGAATAATCAGGAAAGGAGGGTTCCTAAATAAGGGTGGCACCTAAAGACCAAGAGTACCCGATCAAAGCAATTCATATGGGTGTGGAAGTCTTGATCATTTTATCAGATAATTCCCAAAAGGAGAGGCAGAATTGAGAAGGAATGATCATAACAAAGGAAGAAAGGACCAGGTCCTCAAAAACAGGATGACTTCAAGAACATTAAGCGGTCTGCTTTGAAGAGAATTATATCTTATCACTATTTAATACTCCTATAGATTGGTGATTGAGAGGCAACCAAATCATACTTCAAATTTGAAAATTGATGGTTGAACACATTGGGGTTTAATGACCGAGCTAAGGGCTACTGGGAGTCTTTTGACCTCTATGGCAAACCCGACTTCATAGTGGTGGCAAAACTAAGAGCTTTGAAAGGTAAACTAAAAGAGATCAGCAACATCATTCATCATTATTTGAAGCAACAAAAACAATTAGCACTCAGTCAGTTAGCTGAGCTAGAAAGGACCCAAGGGCAGAGAACTTTGGAGGAGAGGGAGATAGGCTCCAGTGTGTATTAACTGTAGAATTTGAGAAGATAGCTAAGCATAAAGAAATGGTCTGGAGATAGATATCAAGGAAAATATGGCATAAAGAAGGGGATTAGAACACATGCTTTTTTTATAAGACAACAAATACCCATAGGAGATCAAACACTACTGACAAACTAAAAGGCCAATGATGTATTAATGACTAAATGAGAAGATGTAAAGAGGGTGATCATAAAATCCTATGAGAAACTTTTCTCTGAAACTGAAGACTGAAGGCCTGAGCTTGAAATGAGAGTTTCCTACGAATAGGATCAATGATGAGGACATCAACTAGTCCTTTTTCTATTTATCCTAGCAATGAAAGGAAAGGAGTGAGCAAACTTATCTAGACAGCAAAAGAAAAAGAATGGGTCAGAGGATTCCAAATAGTGGACACAGTAAAAAATATCTTTGAGATAACACATCTACAGCATGCAGATGACTCTATAGTATTTTCTTAGGCACAAAAGGATCATATATTGATTCTGAGTCATTTTCAACCTTTTTGAAGTTGTGTCAGGACTACACATTAACTGGGGTAAGAGTTTCATTTATCCAATTAACACAGTAACAAATATTGAGGAGTTAGTTGTCAAGTCGGGGAGGAGGGGAGGGGAGAAGAGTGGGTGAATAACCTACAACCCTATATAGGACGGCCACAGAGGGCAAAAGGCAAATCAAAAGACATTTGGAGTGGTGTTATAGAGAAGTGTCAAAGAAAAATGACAAATTGGAAGAGCCAATACCTATCTTCAGGAGGCAGATGGACTTTGGTCAATAGTGTATTGGATGATCTACCTTCCTATATGATGTCAGTGTTCCCTGCTCCAGTAAGTGTGACCATAAGAATAAATGCATTCAAGAGAAAATTCCTATGGCAGGGTAATGAAGACAAGAAGAAGTACCACTTGGTTAAGTGGGAGGAGCAGTTAGTAAACAAGAAAGGAGGAGGTTTAACATCAGGGACCTGGGTTATCAAAACAAGAATTTAATGATGGAATGTCCATGGAAATTTGCCTCCCTAAAAGAACCACCATTAAGGAAGTAATCACAGCAAAATATGGCATGAAGGATAAGTGGATGAGAGAGATGGTGACCAGCCCATACAACAGTATTTGGAGATCCATCAGGAACCTAAGGCATCTGGTCATTAGTAAATCAAGCTGCAAAGTGGGAAATAGTGAAAAAGTGGCCTTTTGGAATGACATTTGGTGTGGGAAAATGTCACTGAAACATGCTTTCCCTGAGCAATACCCTCTGCGTAAATTCCAGGAAGCAACAATGGCAACAGTGGCAAAGCTATGGACAGGGAAAGGATAGATTCATCTCAGGAGAAACCTTAATGACTGGGAAATGACTATTATAGTAGCTTTCCATGAAACAGCTGCACAAGTTACAAACCTAATAGGGAGAAGGATAAATTGGTATGAAAGGTAGACAGCATAGGAGTGTTCACTGCCAGGTCAGCTTATAGATACCTGATTTCAACAGAAAAACAGGAGACGGGATCCACCAACTAAAGTTATAGGAATATGATCAAAACTTATTCTCTGAGGTGGAATCTTCTTTAGGTTTCAGAATCTACCATCCCATTCCTTTGAAATTAAAATCATGTCAATCCTTGATGCTACTTTATGTTGATCTCCTTTGAACCAAGTATACGATGCATCCTCTAATTCCAAATCAACTAACTTCATATCTTCAATAAAATTTGAGAATTCCAACATACCTTTGGTTATACTACTGTAATTCTTCTTCTCAGTAATGTACCTTGCTACATTTAAATCCAAACAAATAGCCCACGATCCTTCCATCATCCCCCTTAAGAATCCCAACTCTTCCCACACCATTTTTCTTTCTTTATAACAATTAGGAGCATAAACTCTGGTAATATGATACATGTAATCTTGAAGCTGACATTCAATTTACAAATGACAAAAGAAGTTCCTATTTCCAGAATTTACCCTTTACATGCCCTCTCATCCCATATTCATAAAATTCCCACTCTTGTCCCACTAGATTCTAAATATGCTTGCTTAACCCATCTGCCTGCCCACACCTGTTTGACCAATTATGTGATATTACCCTCCAATTTTGTTTCTTTAAGGCATACGAAGTCTGTGTTCCATCCCCATATCATGATATTCACCAATCTCCTTTTATCCCTGTCATTTAGTCCCCTAACATTCCAAGACACTAACTTGAACTTCATAAAGAACTAGTTCTTGTGTTTCTCCCTCTACTTCTATTCCTATTATTTTTAAATGTAAATTCAAAACACACAAAACTCATTAATTCTTGCACTCCCTTAGTCTTAGCCTTCTTGACCTCATTGCTCTATTCCAGTCTTCTTGCATATCTTGCATGTCTAGAACTATCCTTGAAAATCAACCCCAAATATTTTTCCCAATTTGATTAAATTTTGCTGCACCCAATTGGAATTTTCTTCCTCCTTTCTTTGAGTGATCAATTGTTAGGTCATTAATGGCACTGCTTCGTCAACCTCCTAGTTAACTATTTTTGTATTAAAAGATTGCTCTATCATATCATTATTATCCTACTCAGCACCACTGATGTCATAATTTATTTCCATTTGTTACTCTTTCTTTTTGCCTATTATTAGCAACCCCAACTCTTCCCTTAATTGTGTTGTCTTCCCCACTATTTTAGAAATTAGAGCTTAACTATGCATAGTCATCTACACTTCCATGTCTTCAAACAAATAATATAAACGTGCTCTGGTTTTCTGAGAGACTTTTTATTCCACCTTGGAAATTATTTTGAATCACTTGACTTGCCAAATATGGGCCTTTGGTCTTTATAGTAGGCCCAATATCCAGGTCCATTCTAACATTCTCACTTAAGTGAGTCACGTGCCCCGCGCATGGTAGACACATGGTAAAAACAAGCTTACTTAAATTATTGGCAATGTTTGTTTGGGATTGAAACATAATAGTAATTGTTACTATTGAATGAAAATTCTTACATAATATAAAAGTGTGAGATATGATATAATGACAATGCTCGTACCTAGAAAAGAAGTTTCAAATTTTCCCTATACTACCCTAAATTGTTCAATTTTCATCTATTACACTTTGGTCCACTCATACCCTTGATGTTAGCAAATACATTGTATTCTGTAGACTCCACATATCCAAAATCTCTAAGAAAAAGGTTCAATTTTACCCCTTAACTTTTGAGTTGGCTTACAATTACCCCCAGGCAGGAGCATCATTAAGGATCAAAAGAGAGAAAACGAGACTTGAATGTCTCCTCCCATTTCAAGATAAATTTTTACCAACGCTTAGTGTCGTAATTATATCTAGATGCAGTCCAATAAGTTTGGCGACATTACTGCATTTCAAAATTTCAGTCTTAGCATTATCAAAGAATTCTTTTAAATTATTTCTTGTTGAAAACCATTCCAGATTCAAGTTGGAAATTTAAATTTCATCAAAGAACATTGAAGAATTTGAGTTGATTTTTGATGATTCAAATCTGAATTTTATTGATTGAAAGTGTTTGGGTGTGATTGAAACTTGTTAAACATAACTAAGGGAACTTGAATCTGAATCTTAATCATGATTGGAGTTGATTTGAGTACTTGGGGTTCGAAAATTTGTTTCACAATTAAAGAACTTGAAGTTCTTGAGGTGGTTTTCAAGATTTCGATTAAAAATTAGTGTTAGAATTGAGTGGAAAACATCGTTATTAATAGAGGACACCACAATCCAAAGTTTTGTAATGTTTAGAGTTGATTTGAACAAGTTCGAACAGATTTAAATCAATTTGGGGAAAAAAAGACAAGCTGGAAATGGATCAAATTATCTAGCCAAAAATTTTCATGGACTTGGACAGATATGAACACAGAACTTCAGCCGAATCAACTGGATGTTTTACTCAAGACTAAGGCATTTTCATCTAGACATTTAAAAAAAGTCTTCAGATTTTTTGTCTGCACTAGGCAATTTCAATATTAGATTTTTGATGTTTCGACTAGACTTTTGGTTCCTATTATCATTTATTCCTTTCAATTGATTTGAATTTCCTAAAAGATAGATTACACTTAGTAATAGTCCTACTAAGTATTTTGTAGTTATTTGTGTCTGTATTGTTTTGCTTCGTATTTTTCTCTTTTACTCAATTGCTTTGTGTATGTATGAAGGATAGTCAAGGTTTAAATCCTATTTGTGAACCTATTTGGAATGATATAGTGAGTTGCATCAAGGCAATTATAGATGAAAGAAATAGATGTTACTTATAAAAAAGAGTTGGGGATTGTGAATCACAATGTTGGGAATCTTTTTCCCAGCATTTGTGGGATCTCTTGGATTATGCCCCAGAGTGTGAAGGAATTATTGAGAGTTGGATGCACCATAAAATACATAAAACTTTGAAGCAAATCTGAAGAACTATACCTTTGTGCATATTCTGGACAATTAGGGGTTAGAAATAACGCTTATTTTGTCTTTCCAATAGTCAAGCATTTGTCATTTATGTCTCGAATAAATTTTATCAAGATTTCTTTGACACTAGGCTATATCAAAAGTGTTACATTTGACTTTAGCATTAAGAATTCCATTTATTGGTTTCGTATACCCTATGCTTTATAAGGGTTTGACTTGATGCTCATGCTAGCCTTTCTTTATTCTACAAGGTCCAAAATTGAGGATAATTTTTTCAGGAGAGAATGATGACTTTTGGTTTAGCACTCAAGAGAGCTTCATGATGGACATCAAGAGCATTAGAGTGCTTCAAGAAGGCGTGGAAACAAAGTTTGTGCAAGAGGGCGTGGAAATAATGTTTCACGCGAGCAAGAGGGCATGGAAACCAAGTCTCGAACTAGCAAAATCATCTATACATTTTACTTTTGTGGTCATTTTCTATAATCGTGGATCAAAATCCTCTAGATTTTAATTTTTGTGGAGACAACTAGAAGTTAAAGAAAAAGACATTCAGAAAATCGTCTTGCCGTTTATTTTCGTGGAACTGCTTATCTCTGCATAGAGTTCTTCCATTTTTGACCTAAATGTATTTAAGGGCCTAGGTTAGGGTATTTAAGAGTTCTATTATTATTTCCTAGACCTAGTATCAATATCATTATTTCAGCTTTTGAAAGAGTAGACTTTGATGAATGATGAGATACTCTCTTAGGGTGTAGAATAGTCTTGTTAGCTTAGATTAGGCTAACTTAGTTCTCTTCTACAACTTCACTTGAATTACACAATAGCTAAGTGATTCAGGTATGAGTTCTCTTCCTCCTTTCAATGGATTGTTTTTGTTAATGGAATGTTACTCTAATTAGTGTCAAGTTCTCATTGCATGTTCTTGGTGTTTTTTTTTGGTTTCCCAAGGTATCCCCACAGCCGGCAGCCATGATACTAATCCTCTATTCCACGGTCAGCGCACTAAGTGGTAGGGAACTAGCCACAGATTTTTCACCATTCACCAAAGGTAGGGAGTATGTTCTTGGTGTTGATTGTTTGCATCTTAATTACTTGATTCATCCTTAACCTATTTTGGGTAGTGATTATTATTCCTACAACTGATCGATGTGTTCCACTAGTTCTTAGTTGGATGCTTGATAATTCTAGCCTAAGTTGCCCGGACACAGGTGAGGGTGTTTGATATGGGTACGGATCTTGAGGTCGGATCCTAGATGATCTAAATTTTATTATTCAGGGTTGAATGGATAGGATATGGGAATTTGGCTAAAAATAATTTAAATATCTAAAAATAGAGTTATAAAACCTAAATGATGAGATATCATGTGGAAAACTTGAGGAGAAAATATTGATCAAGAGGACTTTTCTGGAAGGAGATAAAAGGAAAAGGAGTGATGCAGAAATTTCTATATATAAGGTATTTCATTTTCTTCAATTTCGCCTTAAATATCCCACATCAAAAACGGGATGGGTAATTGGTCTCCTTACATAGACTTGGACAATCCTCCCCTCAAGAGCTAGCTTTTGAGGTTGAGTTACGTCTAAGATTTATTCTTTCATGGTTTGAGAGCCAAGCCCATCCCAAATCGTTGTTCACCAATTTTGGGGCCCCATATTATATTGTCCATATCCAGTTAACGAGGCTTGGGCATGTGGGGGATTGTTAAATATGCCAGCAGAGGGTGCGAACCTTAAAAACAATCCTTGTATTTCAGAACTACGTAGCCAGCGTAGGTTGAGACATCAAACCTTCCAGTTGAGGATTGATGAGGTGATCTACCTGCCAGTAGAGGTTACTATCGTTCTCATTTAGGGAACTTGCCAGTAGAGGATTACTCTTCATCTTGTCTTTACCCGTGGCACGGTACTGACACCCTTCCAATTGGGGTTATAGATTGGACCCCAGCTCAGTTATCATATCAATTCAAATTTAGCGCATGTCGGTTAGATGATTTCCTCCCACAGTTTTAGTTTTAGTCTCAGTCTTCAAAATAGAACTCAGTTCAGTTCTACAGAATTAGGACTGTCAGATACAGTCACTCAGTTATCAGTAATTCAGATTATCAGTGATCTCAGATTGTCATTTTATTCAGTTATCAGATTCAGTTCCAGTATACTCAGTTGCAGTATGCACAGTATGTCAGTAGTTACAGATCCTTCATGTATGCTAATCCAGCTCTTGCATATCATTCAGTTAGTTATTATTCATCCATATGAACCCATGCATTCAGCCTTACCTCATTTAGCATACCACTACATTACCGCATACTGATCGCATACCCGCTTCTTGAGCTATGATATTTCATATCATAGGTTCGGACGTTCAGGTTCCTGACCGCTCTTAGCCAAATTCAGCCAATAATAGCAAATTTAGCAGTGAGTCCTCATCTATCGAGGATATGCTTTTATTTCAGTACTTTAGCTTTGCAGTATTTTAGTAGATGGAGTTTGTTGGGAGATTGTCCCATCAACTCCACTTTTAGATAAATCCAATTAATGGCTTTTCAAACTAGATTTTTATACAATATTTCAGATTCAAATGTTAATATTCATTAATATTATTTTAGATGTTTTGAACCTTATGGCATTTCAGCCTATTATTCCACAATTATTTTAGTATTATTGTTTAATGCTCACAATAGATATCATTCATGGGTTAGCTTATGGTCCTTCGGGGTCAAAAGCACCGTGTGACGACTAGGAGGTAGCCTCGGATCGTTACAAATATTTTATTGCAAATAAACAAAATATTAAGGAATTTTCCATACATAAAATTGGAATTATATAGGCCTTTTTCACAGAAAAAGGGATCTTGTGTTCCAATAGAAGCAAAAGTATTAGGGATTATTCAAGAAATGAAGTTGATTTGCTTTATAAAAGAATTTATCAATGAACTTCTATGAAATAATTTCACGGGATCTTGCCAATTGTCTTGATCATGGAATATCATTAAGTAATAGGAATTTAGGTTATCAAAGGATTTTTTTGCCATTATTTATTGTATGGAGTGAGTCATTCACCCACTTTGGTATCTTATTGAACAAAACTGATGACATTGCTCCTCCATTGATCAAGAATTTTGATTTTTAGAAAGTATCGTGTTCATCCAACAAGAAGGGTTTCAATTTTTGGAAACGAACAACTTGAAGACCTATTGATTCTAACAACTGATTGCAGAGTTGATCATTTATACCTTTTAACTCATAGATGTAGATCACAGACCTAGTAATGCGGATATTTTTGAAACACATACTGAAAAAAGTAATTGCATATGACAAAAATAAAAATATACATTTTGGCACCATCTAGTACTCTGTATGTCTTAGTGGCTCTTGTACTGAACTTAACAGATCCTGGGATTCATTTTAATATTTTTGTCCTCTTTTTGCGTGCGCTCGCGCGCACACACACACACATATATGAAAAATACATATGCAAGCCCCTGAAGTTGTTGATTTTTTTCATGTTGGCACCTTAATTAGGCCATGTTCCTATTGAAAACCTCAACTATATTCAAAATATGTCAATTGAGCACAAATTGCAAAATCCCAGATTAGATTTAGAGTGTGAAAACCACTTGCCATGACATGAAAACTATAATCAATAATAAAAATACACGTCGTTAATGGAGAAAAAATCAA
Organism: Capsicum annuum; assembly: GCF_002878395.1. Classification (NCBI taxonomy): domain Eukaryota; kingdom Viridiplantae; phylum Streptophyta; class Magnoliopsida; order Solanales; family Solanaceae; genus Capsicum; species Capsicum annuum. The sequence continues at coordinate 66,390,147 of NC_061113.1, read as the reverse complement.
AATTAAAAGAAAGATTTTTTTTCTGTATTTTGTATGTCTCCTTCTACCTTAAGAAGCCTTCATCTCTTTCCACCACTGAAGCACCAAGAGCTCATATCAAATACCAATTTCTTCTTTCTTCCTCTTCTTCCATTATCACCCAGCTTTCTCTTTATATTCATCCTATTTGTATCGTCTCTTTCAATTTTTCTTTCACTTTTGAAACATAATTTTCAAAGAGAAACCATAGATAAAAATGGCCAAAAATTGTAGGACACGAGAAGAACTAAGATAAATGGCTACAGAGGTCAAAAGTATCAATTCAGAGGTCATAGTCATGGCATTCTAGAGAAAAGAACTCAAATTCCCAATATTGAGGTATCATGAAGGAAAAAATCATAGGGGCCTAATTCAATATTGAAGTACAAAGAACTCAAGTTCCCAATATTCAATAGCAACATAGCCTAATTAAGGTGCCAACACAGAAAAAATCAACAAGTTCAGGGGTCTGCCTATGTATTTTGCCTATATATTATTATCGGGTTATCCTCATTTCTTTACCTTCTGCATGTTAGCCTGATACTCGTCGTTTAGAGCTATGATTTGACTTATCTACTGGTGGGTTGAAGTAGATGCTATCATGACGTGGGAAATTAAATTGTGACGGTAATTGTCATGATCCAAAATCCAAGGGTCGTGATGGCACTTATCGTGACGAACCTTGACAAGTAACCTTATCATCCAAATCGATACACAAGGGGGAAAAGACAAAAATAACCCTAAGATAAGGCTTCTAGAACGAAGCTGAACCATACAATTATAACAAATGCGAAAAGAAAACATATGTAATAATACCAAATCCCAAAACCTGGTGTCATAGTATTAGAACATAACTAGTACAACTAGAAGTTAAATACAAAAGGCATCCAAAATAGGATATAACTTTGTTTCTGAAATACAATAAAGACTAGTCTAATAAGAAAAGATAGAAGTAGACTCCGGACGCCTGAAATCAACCACTACCTTGAAAAGCTCCAAATACCACCCAAAATTAAACACTGTGAGGCACATCCAAACCTGAGTCTGCATCAAAAGGGTACCGTAGGAGTGAGTATGATCTACTTTTACTCATTAGGTATCATAGGCCGACCGAGCAAAGTAGAAAATAGAACATACAAAATACACACTAATGACATGTCATCTGCAATCAAAAAATATCCTACAACGGTATCCCACATCGTTTGCACTAACAGTTCTATAATATCCACATATCACAGCAAAACACCAGAAAGGAATAGAAGTATACATTTATACCACATATAAGCAAGGAAAAAAGAACATATACGGGAACATCAAGTACAAGTAACGAAAGCTAGAACAATGGATAGGTAATAAGTCAAATAGATATACAATCACATCACAAGCATAATAAAGTAAATACAATAAGAATGATGATGATGTTGTTGTTGTTTCTTATGATGATGATGATATAATGCACGAGGTTGTCACACAACCTCTAAGACCATCACACAGCCTCTAAGACCGTCGCACAGTCTTCGTATACACCTATGGAGTTAAAGATACAAGACGTAGGACCCATGGGGGTTCGTCAACCTTACAATCTACATATATCCATATCTCCACCCCGGCACATCCCTCGGGGAGGATTTTATAAGATGCCACATTTTCTGTCGAAAAAAAATATTGTCAATGTTTTTCAGTATTTCCAAAATGGTACCAATGTTTCATGAATGTGTATGAGGATGTAATGCTCACAACCAACCACAATGAGTATTTCCAACAATCCACAAGGTGTATTTTCACAACCAACCAATATACCATCACGTGAGCTAAATATCCACTCATTATTTCCAACCATCCATGAAATTCAACATGATTCATATGCCAATAGAGTATGAATACATTACAACACACAATTGGTACCACAACAAACTTTTTCATCAAACAAGATATAATTATCATCATGTATACAAGGCTATCAGTATCACATAGGACCCCACACAGTCACACATAGTACATAATATTCTAAAACCACCACATAGCATCACATATAGGCCCCCACACGGGCACAACGCATTAAGATAGTCATTTTCATTATTAGTCCCATACCCATAACTTGTTTTTGTATCAATATTAACTACCGAGCTCAGTCTGAAAGAAGTTAAGCCATAACCTACCTCGAATACTGACAACCAGAACAAAAGTCTTCAATCCACAATCTTACTCCTCCCAAATGGACCTAAAATCAATTAAAATATAAAAATATAGAATCTATGTGTCAAAAGAAAACACAATACTCATATTGCCTAGTTTCACGTCAGGGTCAAAACGAACCCTCGAAATGAATTTTCAAAAAGAAGAAAAAAATCATAACTTTCTTTCAAAAACATATTCCCCATGTTTTTAGAAGTCTACATCTGAAAATCCAATTGAAAATGAGATTAAAATGAGGTCCAAATCGGAGAAAAATCATTTTCAAACTTTACCGGGTAAAAATCCCCGAAATCCATTTTAAAATCAAGAATACAAGTTGTTTTGAAGATGAAATGGAGAGAAAACTGATAATTATGATGTTAGAAACTCATCTAAGTGAAAAGGGCATAAATTGGGGTTTATATTCGAGAATTACAATTTTTAGGCCTTATGGGCCAAAATCCCTAAATTCTAATACTTCATTCAGTTTAAAACAAGAATTAGATTGAAGAAAATAATTGAAATAGGTGTTATGGATCTTACCCAATCTTAGAAGTGGAAGAAATAGCTCAAAATCACGAAACCCTAAGCGCCAAGTATCAAAAATGGCGAAAAATGGTGAAATCAGGTATATATATAACTAGGATCACGATTGCGGACCAGGTGCCGCGATCATCGTACCTGGCCTGTCAAGTGTATCGCGATCGCGGGTGCACCAGCTGGGGACGTAATGCATTCCAAGTCTCTGTGGGGCCCTTGGGATTCATTCGGAATCCCGTGAATGCAAACGAACTATACTACTCTATCAATTCGACACTCCGGGCTCAATGACAATATCAAATTTTTGAAAAGACATCGTTTTCACAAAGTTGACCCCCCAAACCTAAAATCACAACTTTCCAAATCGAGGGTTGAAATAAGATTTAAAAGCCATAAAACCACACCAACCCTATTACCATCCCAAAATCAACGTTCCAAATGGTGCAGTTTGTTTTGTCATCTGTCGTACAAATCAAAAGATGTTCATTAAAGTCAACTATAAAAGGCTCTCGAAGCCACCAAAAATTACAAGATCACATAAATCATACTGAAATGCATCGGGAATCATTTTCAATCAACCCCACACCCCAAAAATATCACAATGAAACCACGGATAAGGGTAAAATGGTAAATCACACAAAAACATATATTTCACAGATTTCATCAAAATTTAGGTCATTATAGTAATTAAGGGAAAATAGAACGCTTTTGTATTGTTGTTGTACAACTCCTCAAAATAGTAAGCTATCTCCATGAGACGCAAGCATAGGCTAGATTTGAAAGTATAAAAATGATATTGATTACAAGCTAAGAGCTTTTTGGGAAGCTAAAAGGGGGATTATGGTGTTCTTCGGAGAGAATGCAAGTGTAAGACAAAGAAACTAAAGTATGGTTGAATGCAATTAGTATTGTCAGATGCCTTGTTCGGTAGAATCCAATGCTCCTTGTAGGTTGTCCCATGTCCTATGTTATAGTCGGTCGGGTGCTTGGAGTCCACAACTAACTTTGGGATCTTTGGTAAGTCCCTCAAATTTAATTAGCTATTAAGGTCGATATCTTCTCCTCTAATCTCGTGGACGTTGTCAAATGTGTTTTATCTCTTAAAACTGAGTAAAAAAGAGTTGCCATGAGCTAAGGCGAGGCTAGGCATGCAGGCGCATGCCCCATGTGATGCAAGGAAAGTGGGAGCATGGCCCCATAGCCTTAGCCTGAGCCTGGAGACCTTGCGATCAAATGCAAGTCAAACCATAGGCCAAGGGATCAATCATGTGACGTTCATTTGTATTAGATGCGAAGCCCCCTGGATTAGGTCTGAAGATTGTCCATTCAGGAAACCAACTGATATATACAATTAGAGACCACTATAAGGTATTTTTGTCCAATTTTACTGCCGCATTAGATTGTCATTAAAGTTGAACAGTTCTAAAAGCATTGATTAAAGTTAATAAGTGGACACAAAATGGCTGCATCAATACCTTCCAAATTATTATCATACGGTTACCGTTACACAACCTAATGTTCAAGCCTTAAAAATTTACCGATAAGGAGCAATTTACCTCTTTAGTGGACCCACTTGGCTCGAAACCAACATAAGACTGATGAACATGCATTGAATGGTTAAAAGAAATACCAGCCCCATTATAGACAGAGATCTCACCACATAAAAGGACCAAAACATTTTTCAGTTTTGTTCGAAATCAACAGCATAGAGCCGTATAATTAAGATGTCAAGGACACGACAGCTTGTTAAAATATCACTTTACTTATGTTGCCCAGAAGCACAAACAATTAGATCAATTTCACATCTATTACGAAACTGAAGCTTAAAACATGCAATTCATTTTCTTCATCATAATAGTACATATGTTTTCTTTCATTCCTGTCCTATACCTGAAACATCCAATAAAAGTGTACAAATCTAACATTTAGAACTTCCAAAGCGGAAAAAATCAGGGAGTATGATTACACGAAAAAGGAGTATGATTATTACATCCCCGTCTTACTACTACTCAGCATTTCAAACTAATTAGTCTCAGCCAAAAAGCTGAAGCTTATAAATGTCAGTTTTTAGTACAAGCTACCCGCATTATCTGGTTTTTATGTGCTTGCATAAAGCCACACCATCTTTCAAAACTTTGAATTGACACTAAATTGATACTAAGTAACCCGCATTATCTGGTTTTTATGTGCTTGCATAAAGCACACCATCTTGCAAAACTTTGAATGAATACTAAATTGATCTTTCAAGGGGGAACAAAGTGTTCAACTTCTTGATTTAGGACGAGGTGCCTCAAGCAGTAACCACGGTATTCATCTCGGCAAGACAACGGCCATAAGTTTGGTGTTCAGTAGTGCTTTTGAACCCAGGAATGAAGTCTGAGAAAAATCTTAGAACTGCAGCCAGATGGTGTGAGTCATTAGAAGCATAAGCTGCCTCAAGAAACAATGAAGGCTGAACTGTATTCACCTGAATAACATCCACTTTATGTCAGAATCCTCTCATAAAACTTTTGTCATGTTTTCTCGAGTACAATCAACAGAAACTGAAGATAAAACCCAGCTCCTCACATTCTCTCTGATAAAGGAACGCCAGACACCAAGTTATATTGGTACTTTATAAAAGGGTCAAAAATACCCCTGAACTAATCCTAAATGGAGCAAAAATACTCTTCGTTAGTTTTTTGGCTCAAAAATACCCCTACCGCCCCAACAAAATGACATCAAGCACGCAATATGGACAAAAACCTACATAGACAATCCACATCAGCGTCCATGTGGAAAATCCCTCATTGACCGAAAATCCGTTGGCTGAATGGTGGTGTAAAGAAATTGGGGTTATGCAAGTGAATGACCGTCAAACTTGGTGTTAAAGAAACAACGAGGAGAGGCTTCCATATATTTGATATTGGATTATGTATTTCAACTTCTTTGTTTAAAAAATGAAAAAGAAGTTTACATGAGCAAATTAGAGGAAGAGAGTTGGAACCAGACCTTTAAATTTTCCTAATTATACAAGGTTTCAATATAAGATGAACATGTATTGACTATAGACATGTACTACAAAATTAATTACTTGAGCTGGTTTATAAGTTTTGGATACCAAAATGTGTCTTTCTTTGTGGCTCTTCTTAGGATTCTTGCCATAATCAAATTAATTCTTCGTTATTTTTATTCTTCGAATAATTGTTGAAGGTGAAGACTTCAAATATTCAAGATCATAGTATTTTAGTTTCTCTCCCTGTATCATCAAATTTTCTATAACGATTTTCCTTGTGGACGCTGACATGGACTACCCAAGTGGCGATTTTTGTCCACATGGCATGTTTGGTGTCATTCTGTTAGAGAGATGGGTATTTTTGAGCCAACAATTTAACGGAGGGGTATTTTTGAGCCAAAAAATTGACGGATGGTATTTTTGCTCCATTTCGGATAGTTCATGGGTATTTTTTGGCCCTTTTCCGCTAGTACATTATTGTGATGGTGTAATCAAGAGATGTGTTTTAAGTATAGTTGAAGCTGTCAGACAGGCCTAACATCATCCCATATCAAACAATGGAATCCAAGTTAAGGCTTAGAAGAATGAAACCTTCAGATTTTCACATGTAAACTTCACGCACAGATATAAAAGTGCTGAAATCAAGTTTTTTTTCCTTTCCTTTTGTTCTAGCTTCTTTGACAGGTCAGACAGTTTCCAATATACCTAATCCAGGGAAGGTTTAAGCATACCTCAGTTTTCCGGGCATAACGTAAAGCTTCAAGATAATATCCATCTTGAACAAGTAGCAAGACATAGTCATGGTGCAATGCGAGTTCTCTGAGCATATCTAGGCTCAACTTCTTTGTTTGAAAATTCTGCCTGCCTGATGCTAATAGTTGCATGGCAACTTCTTTTGAGGGCTCAATTATCTGAAACACAATGAACACAAGTTTAGGGCTCATATTAGGTGTCTATTTAAAGAACAGCACTCTTGCAGTTGTTGTAGCACTCCCGGTACTTATGAAAATACACGCTACAACAATTTGCTAACCTTAGTCGTGATGAACAATCCAAGTTCTGCATAATTTTCATTCCGTGCTAGCAGTTGTATCATCAATACATAAATATTCGAAGGCACTTTCAACCTTTCCAGGTTAGCACTGGAAGAACGGATACAGGATCAACAAGAGACAGAAAGAACAGTTCATGCATCAAAAGTAGATAACATGTCAGCAAGAAGATAAAGCAACTTCTTTGCCCTTTTACAAGCAGTAAGAACATGGTAAAACTGTAGCAGCTCATATTAATAGGTTTTTGTTAAAGGTGAATCCTATATTATAGAACTTACGATGGAGTTTGAACAGTTTGGTGGAATCTTTTTCTGAATTAAGTGTTTGGATCCAAGTAGGACTGGATATTTTAAAGAAACTAAAACTAATTGAGAGCCATTTAAAGTTTTAGCTACCAATCAACCATCCACATTATTAGTTCATCTAGATCATGCTAACATCATAACAATATTCCTGAATTAAGCACTAGTTCGAGCCCCGGATACGGAAAAAATCCTTGGTAGGGAACAAGGAAGGACCCTAGGTGGCCCGAATCCGGATTAGTCGGGCTCCGATGCAGGTACAATACTGGATGGGAACCGCCCCCCCCCCCAAAAAAAGCATTAGAATAATAGTAAATTTGTAACATAAAACAAAATAAAAAGAAAAGCAAATAGTAACTTCTGTTTTAAACAAACACATAAAAAGGAACAAACTGAAACTTTTTTGAACATCATAATAAGGAAAAGAGAGTAGTTAAAATTTTAAGGGGCTAGGGGAAGGAAGATAACATATTTAAACTTTTTTTTTTCAATTTTTTTGTAACATGTTAGAACTTGTGACCTCCTGTTGAGACAAGTTTGATTGGATTTGGTTAGACTCATGACAAAAACAACCTTGCGTAAGTCTTGTATATTTCTTTCAGGGTCAAAAAATGGATATTCACAGCATTTAAGTACTACTAAATTAGTGAATATAAAATTGAAATGTTTTTCCAAATGTAATAAGATAGCGATGGCATTATGAACTTATTGAGATAGCTCAGAGAGAAATTGTGTACCTGCGTAGGAACTCAACAATGATTGCAACCAAGTAAGAAGCATCCCCAGCCATTTCTTCCTCTACAGAAGCAAACACAAAGCAGCACAGATCATCGGGGGATATTGCTGCAGAAGTTATTAGAGACTCCTGCTGTTCATCAATCCTTAGGGGAGTGCTACCTGGTCCAGGATCTTTAGGTCGTACAACAGAAGGCTGAGCTTCAGAAACAGATAAATCTGTCCCCACCAAGTTGCCTCCATTTTGTTCGCTACTAGATAAATCTACATTTTTAGATTTGCCCCTATTTTCTGCAAAGCTAACATTGTCCTCAGAATCTGACGTAAAGGAAGAGGATTTGACAATAGACTTGTCGTGCATGCCACTACCACTTTCTTGTATTGGTGACTTTTCAAATGTTTCTACTTGACTGATGGATTTGCCAATAGCACCATCAACACTAGAACCACTGGTTGTTGAACTTCTCTCCACTTTTGATCCCGCTTGATGCTTTCCGGTTTTTATTGAAAGAGAGAAAGAGTTGACTAAGACATCTATGGCCCTTGCGACCATGGGCACAGGTCGTCGTTCGAGAATAATCGTCCGAGTCATCGCCAAACACAACAGTTTAGCCTGAAACAGACAATTTCAGATGGTGAAAACATTAACTTAAATGCAAAATATTCAACAAAGATATTTCTGGACAGGCATTCATTCATTGGTAGTTTTGGTACAATAGTAACCAATTAATGCCTCAATGGAATCAACTACAGTTGAAGATGAAACTGTTTCTATCCTAACAAATAAACCAGTGTAAATTGCTCACTCTTTTTTGTAACTCAACATGTTCACGCACAAAACAGGGAAATCAAATTTTTTACATGAGCAAGCAGCAGCTACATTAAAGAAATTAGAACCGGAAGATACAGACCTTGTTTGCTTCTAATTTCCTCCTCTGCAAAAATTCGAGGATTGCTTGCACTTCTGAGCTGCTAGAAGAAATGGCCTGCAAAAGATCAAGATAATTGTAAGAAAGTACCTGCCAAATCGAGATATTTACTAGCAATCAGAATTTTACCTCCAGATCTAAATGGATCTTCCACAAAACTCCATTGGCAATATCACATATAAGGTCTGGAACAAGGAAGACCCACTCATCTCCATATATGACTGTTTCACCATGATTTGAGTCCTTTCCCTCCTGCCCTTCAACATTTTGTCCCATCAATTGAGAAGCTGCAGCATTTGATCTAGAAAAACCTCTAACTAATAATGGAAGTGGAGCAGATACAGGCCCTTGAGAATCTGCAAATATATCATATATAATAACCACCTTCGCATCCACTTGGTGAACAAGCAGTACATTGTCGACTACACTGACAGCTATCTTGTTGGAATAAACTGGAAAAGAACCCTGAAATTACATTTAGGAGTCATCAGAGAAGAAGGATAACTTATTTCAGGCAAATATCAAATAAAAATTGGTATCTACCAGTGCAAAAATGCAAGCAAAGTACCACATGAAATTCTCTAAAGTTTATTTAAGATTACATTAAGATAATGCTATTATTTGCCCACGAGTTGTAGGAGGAAACAGCCTCTTAGTAATACAATCTCAAACAATCAAATGGCAGACCAATTTATGTTTCAAGGACAAGAAGCTCTGCAGATGTATTAGAAATAAAAGTAACCAAACACAAGGCAACATATCAATTAGACAAGAAAGACAAAAAAAGGGAGGAAGAAAATAGAATGTCATATGAATCTCCGATCCGCCATATGAATCTCCGATATGTTTGACAAAAGCTATATCATCCTTCACTTGGTTATAAATGACATTCGCATACACTTGATCACCCAAATATCGTTCATTTCTAAGAACTAATTCAGCATCACTAGTAAAACTCAAAGCAAGAGACAGAAATTTATACAACTTTGTGAAGAACTTTCAAGAAGTTCTCTTTGGAAAAAAAATTCCAGCCAGTTCAATTTAGGTGGCATTTGTTTTGAAAAACTAAAGAACTGTTTTTCAGTCGTTGCAAAAGGGTAGGTATTAGGTGGAGTCAAATTTAAACCACAATAAAGGATTACATTGCATCAGATAATGGAACCTGGTTGAGTAGGATGAATCAGTTCAGTAAAGGCAGAAACTGCCTCAATATCGAAAACCAAATGATTTAAAGACAAAATTGAACTAGAATCAAAAGGGAAGGATTGGAGGGGAGGTTAAGATGGGACACTTCCATGCGAGTCACTCCTAAAGATTGGAGAATGCCGGAAAACTAGGGGTGTGCATCGGTTGGTTCAGTTCGATTTATGTATTATCGATTTTCAATTTTTAAATATGCTAAACTAATAATCAAATCAATAAGATATTTTTTATCGATTTTTAGTCTTTTAACGGTTCGATTTTTGGTCTAACCGATAAGACAATTCTCATAAAATAGAAATAGTAACAACTAACATTAAAAGAAACAGAATCTTAGCTGCAGCCAAGATCCTACATGATGTGTTTTAATTTACAAGAATCTTCAAGCTTGAACTTAATGTTAGTTCAGGAAATTGAATAGGTTAAAAAAAATTTATAAAACCATTTAAGAACCATTAAGTCAATAACCCAATGATAATAAATCAATAGCATTTTTATCGGTTCGATTTATTGGACGGTTCGATTTTTACACACTCCTACTGGAAACTGAAGCAGATCAGCTTAACAGGGAGAGAGAGGTGGAGCAATGCTTTGGGCAGACTCTAAATTCAAAGATCCTTATCCTTCGGCTTCTAATGCCCTTTGATTTCACCTGTTTCAGCCTGTACTTTCTAAGTTGCTACGCCACAAAATAAGAAACGACCCAAAACCCATAAATGATTTGACAAACAACCTCATAAGTATATTGCAGATGTTAATGGGTCCCTGTTATGTCCGAGAGACCCAAAACAATGTGGGTTCTCCCGTGAGTGAAACCACCAAAACAAAATGTGCAGAAGGAAAGAGGGGTAGAAGGACATCTATGTGGTCTTAGATAGTGAGGGAGAATTTTCAATAAGGTGGAGGTGAGTAATGGAAGCGGTTTGGAAAAGGATTAACTGGTTGAGTTCACGCTAATCTTGGAGAAGAAAATCGTAGAAAAAAGTACAAGTGGAGGAGAATATCCAGCTTGGCAATATTTGAAGGTGGAAAGAGATTGTCTAAATGGGTGAGGACAAATACCTCAGCTTCGGGGAATTAGGGTGTTACTTTCGAAGGGAGGGAGGATAGGGTCATACAACTTCTACTTAACATTGAATATGATTCAAAAGGAAGCAGTTGGAGAAGGGAGGGGGACGGTGAGGGTAGAGACAGTGCAAGAGTTGGCTAGAAAACATGACAGGAAAGGAAATATTGTGGTGTGTAAGAAGAGTTTTAGGGACAAAGGGAGGAAATTTAAGATAGGGAACAAACTTTTCTGTTCCAAACGCGAGAGGATCGTTCAATCCAATAGAGTGAGAATCAAGTAAAATAGTAGTTGATGGATATTAAGATCATTAAATGAAACGTGAGGGGGATAAATGACCGAAACCAAAAAGGCCATCATCAAGGTGAAGTTGAGGAATGCTAAGTTACTCAGATTTGGCAATTTTGGCGTTGTACCTGTGTCAACACAACACTAACATGGGTAAGGGTGTGGGATCGGTGTTGGATCTGGTCTAACAAGATCAGGTGTGTCGACCAATAATTTGGCGAAAAAATTGAAATTTTGATTTCTCAAAGTAAAGATTTGAATAGATTGGAAACAAAATACCTTCAATTCCGATGCTATATAGTAATTTATAATAATATATTTGAAGGTATTTTGTCTCCTTTGAAGCCTTTTTTCTGGGTCGATCTTCTTGTTCAGGTTGGTTGTTGCAGCTTTATGAAATTTATGAGCTCTAGAAGTTCTATTTAGGAATAGAGAAGCCAAGAATTGGTGATGTCATGGTGGACTACTAAACTTTGTGTGTTGTGATGTCGTATTGTATTGAGAAAATTCTATGGAAAACTTCCTTGGGAAGAAGATAGAAAGACGAGGAGAGAATTCTACGTTATTATTATATATAGATTGAATGATTGATTGGAAAAAATTATTTAGAAAAAAATAAAGAGTTTTTTTATAATAAAGGGTGAGGATTAGTTTTAATATTCTAATTCTTTTGTGAAGGCTTTACTGATCACAATATTAAGTCTGTAACGTCTTGACATTTACTGATCACAATAATATTTCTTTATTATTGGCTTTTTAATGATGAATTAAGAGAGGCCTTATAATTCATTTGGTCATTTTCTATGTTGGCTTTTTTAATATGATCAACATTTTTATTTCCTTTTTTTCTTAATGTTTTGCAAGTTTAAACCACTTTTGTAGTAAAATCCTAACTAAATGGATTAATAAAAGACTCCACATCAACATGTCTATATCCATATTATATATAGATATATAGATTTATACAGATACGAATTTAATTATTTTTTAAAAAAAGAAAAGAATTTATTTAAGGAAATGGTATATATAACATTGATCATGAAATTAAAGGAAAAACATTCAATGTAAACTGAAAAATTCAGAAAGTTTTAGAAACAGAATTAATAGAATTAATGATGAAAGGAATTAAATTTGGCTATCTTTAATAGTCTATAAAATATTTAGTGTGATTGATTGATAATATTTTATAAATTTATAAATGAGGAAAAATTTTAAAAAAAAAACACAAAAAAAGATAAATAGCATTCCTTGATTCTTAGGCATGCCACATTGGTAGGCCCAAGTTTCTCCTTTATATATATATATATATACCTTTAGTGCTTTACTAGTTGCCACATTGATTATTTATTATTGAGGATAAATATTTTATTTATCTAATAAAATGAGATAAACATTACATATATTAATTAGCGTTTATAAAATGACGATAAATATTATAATTATCTAATTATAAAGTAAAGATTAATATATATGCTTTGAAGGCCCACATTTTTTCATTGAAACTAATTTTAGCGTAGGTATGCTGAACACATTAATACTCCCATTCTTTTTAGTTGTCATAAATACTAAAAATAGTTATTCTTGTCAATTTTAAAAATCAAGAGAGCATTAATTATTCTTTTCCAACTTTGCCCTTTGCATTAATTATTTTGAAATTAAGAGGTGCGTAAAGTTACATTCAAGTTTTCCACAATGTCTCATATTTATGCATAGTTCTATAGCTATATTTATAGATTTTTAGTTTTTTTTCTTTTGTAGAGTCCCCGCACCCGTGTCTGTATCTAGATCCATATCCCCAACAACAACAACAACAACAACAAACCCAGTGTATTCCCACCTGGTGGGGTCTGGGGGGTAGGATGTACGCAGTCCATACCTCTACCTCTGAAGAAGTAGAAAGGCTGTTTCCGATAGACCCCCGGCTCGAGACACGCGGTACCACACAAACACATAGTAAAGCACAGCACAAGGTTACAAGATTACATAACATAAATACGGCACCCATAAGTAATATAAAACAGAGGAAAGCACACAGCTTCATAATAAAACATGGGACACAGACTCCTAACAAGAATAAACCCCCACCAAGTAGTTCCCTATACTAGCGACTCAGACTGGCCCGAGTCCACTGCCCTGATTCGCGTCCTCCAGACCTTCCTATCTAGGGTCATGTCCTCGGTGAGCTGTAACTGCTCCATGTCTCGCCTAATCACCTCACCCCAGTACTTCTTCGGCCTACCCCTACCCCGCTTAAAACCATCCAACGCTAGCCTCTCACACCTACGGACCGGGGCATCCACGCCCCTCCTCTTCACGTGTCCGAACCATCTCAATCGGGCTTCCCGAATCTTAAAAATTAGATCACGAAGGATCCGACATGCGGATCCGCACCCGTGTCGGGCACCCGTAGCCTAGTCCGAGCAAGTTAGGAGGAATGTGGAGCAAACATCTTGTACATTCGAGAAACTAAAAATGGAAGAGATGACATATTCTATGGAATCTAAGATCTAGAGAAAAGATTGGCAAGTGAAGAGTCCAAATCTACTCTAATCATTTTATGACTAAATACATTAACAACCTCTTAAACTTGGCAACAAATTTCATTTAGACACACGAACTATGGCTTGTTCCAATTGAACACATGATAAAGTGTTTTGTTGAGCCATAAGCTAGAGTTTTATTTACTAAGCTACCACTATGAAGTTTGATGATTAACAAACATTACTGACATATGCAACCAGATATTAAACATGCTTCAAATAGGGAATGGTAGTGTTTATATGATAAATAACTACTGAAGAACCAGATTCTTAACATGTCTACTACAAGAGCTGCTTACAAGAGTACACAGCGAGAAGTAAAGGAACCAACTCCTTCATAGTAGACTAGAAGACGATTGTTGATCAAGGAAAAGCATATTCCAAGTCCATTGGAGGATTCATTGAGGAATTAGGATTACGGATAATCCAATGGAGCAAGGAACAATAAAGAATACGGAAACATTACCATATTTGCACATATATGAGAAACTTTGAAAATAGAGGAAGGTCGACGTGTGACGATGCAAACCAAGTCAAACTTGGGTTAAGTTTCCAGATTCTTGAACTAAACCATGCTGAGTTGATAGAACAAGAAACAATCATTTCATCCCTATCTAAAGCAATTTCATTGATGTTGTTTAAGAGAAGCATAGAGAAAAGATTCAACTATAAATAGAGAATAAGAATGTGGTCTTACCACAGAGCTTCTCTAGCTTGAGAGAGAGACAATTGGCAACGACAAAAGAACCTGTTCTAACCCAGATTTATCATAACCATTATTGTTGTCTAGTTCAATTCCTTGTGCTTAAATTTGTATCCTTTACATTCCTAGTGAATTTGTAATTGGTGTTTGATTTATATGGCTTCCTTGGCTGGGTAGAGTTTTGAAAAAAGTAGCTACAACTAGAGAGAATTGCAGACAGAAAAGGTACTATGAGGTAGTCCCTTGGTTATAGAGTTGTAAAATAGTGGCTCAAATTTAGTGGTAATTCGAGAAAGAAATCCTACGAAGTAGGTCGTGGTTTTTTTGACTTCTAGGCAAGGAGTTTTTCCGTGTAAAAATCCTTGTGGTGATTATTTTGTTCCGCATTTACTTCTTGAATAGTTGCTTAGAACTTGGTTTTTCAATAAATAGGTGGCAACATAAAATAGAGCAGTATCTTTCAAAAGCAACACCTTGAAAAGTCTAGAGATGGATGCACCATCGGGAGTTCAAAAAGAATCCACCATAAGGCCACCATTACAAGCTAGGGGATATTATACAAGAAAGTTCAAAAATCCCCATGACCACCGAAGATAAAGGAAAGAAACTTTTTCCAAGGCGTGAAATCACAATAAGGAATATATAAAGGCACTCCAAAAGAATATTAAAGCAAAGAGCGTCATTTTCACACTTCTATATGACACTCCCAGGCACATTCTCCTAGGTAATGCATTAGGGACCCTTCTGGCCCTGGGCTATCCAGCTCCGGCGGACTTCCTTCACCGGAGATCATCCATCCCACCTTTTTTCTCCTTCATAACCCTATATTTTCTTTCTTAGATGACCCAACAGAATCTACTTCCGATTAGGGAGGAAGTCGTACGACTTGACGAGGTCACATTCTTCCTCGGAAATCTGGTGTTTGAATGGGTTTAGAGTGCAAGGCTATACATGCGTAGGATGAAGCTAAGCAGAGCCGCCTTAGCTTGGTTGTGCAAAAGATTTAAAGGGGCTTCTGACATTGAAGGAAAATCCATTAAAACCTGGAGATGCGGAAACAGAACTACCTACATTTATTGCTCTCCTACGTGCAACAAGTTTGGGAGGTTCTTATCTGTTATTACAGTTAATGGACAAGAAAGATCAGAGATTATTCTACCGGAAAACACATTCAATGAAGGGTGGACCTACCTCATGATAAAACTGGTCTTTCATCATTGATGCTATGCAGGTACAAGAATTAAATGTTATTGAAGTGGAGACAAGCACAAGAGGATGTGATGCATAGAAGCAGGTGGATTTCTAATGCTTCCTTTCCCCCATTGCAGAAGAACAACATTGTGAAGGAAGACCCACTGAGTAGAAGCCTCGTGGGCAGCTTTCCTGACAGCGACGAGATCCCAACTTGAAATGATGTAAGGAAATGGATGCAACAGACGTGGAAAGGCATCTTCAACATTCAGGTCCTTGACCTGAATGGAATTCAATTTCTTTTTGAATTTCATACAAGAAGAGACGCTGAGAATGTCCTCTCAGGGAGATGGCAAAGGAACAATCACCAATTAGAACTAGACTGGTGGTCTCCTATGACAGGAGTTGTCCCTTTACAGAAAGAAATCGATTGGTTCTGGGTCCGCATCTTAAGGCTCCCTTTGCAACTGTGGTCGGAAGAGGTGAGGAAGGAATCAGAGACCAGTGCGATGGGTGGTTGGAGACCAAAAAAGAGACACAACTTCGCAACCATCTGAGATGGGCTCGTATACGAGTTAGAGGTCCTCTTAAAGAGATTCTGTTAGTAGTTCGGGTTAGCAACAACAAATTCATATTTATGCTACTAGTATAGTGTGAAGCTCCGGCGAGGTACAAGAAAATCAATAGAGATGAGCGCGTGCCACGAGGGTCAAGACAGTTGGATCCACAAGGTGAGATCAGATTGATGGTGACTTCTCAAAACCTTTTCCCATTGGTCACTGAGTTGTGTACTATGGATAATGCACCGCAGAAGCTATTCAAATCTAAAGGGAAAGAAAATCACGTGCCTTTGTTGGAGAGCCACGTGGACACATAAGGAAAAAGGGACCAGATTTAATTAAAGAAAAGTTGGGCCCATCAGGTCACTTGAGTTGTACTGAATATATTGGGCCGATGGAAGCCCAAATACATCAAAAAGACCCAAATTTATTTGAAGCGGAACCTTTTATTGACAATATCTTCGTACTTGATATGCCGATACCAAAGGGACCTTCTTTATCTGGAGAAGAGATGGGGATGATGATGCGATCTAATTCAACAACACTTGGGGATATGGAGATCACTGAGGTGAGAATGGGGCCTAGCTAAAGGGGAACAACAATTGCATGACCTAAATTCTGAAGAACAGGAGGACGGGGGGATTGATTTCACTTCTGAAAGGGCGATAGTTCCTCAAAGGGAACAGGAAATCGGGCAGATGATGAATTTTTGAAGAACCATTACCCCTTCAAATTAACGATTCTCTGTCGAATTAAGCTATTGAAGACAAAGTTTCTCTATGGTCCAAGCAAATGTTCTAAAACTTAGCCGCTTGTAGAGCTGCTTCTGAAGGTTGTGACAAAGTTGCCTTCGATCTGCTACTGAGAATTGACCAGAACAGGGGAGCTATAAAGCAAAGGAATATGATTGGTGCATCTAACAGTGTTAAGAGATTAATCTTGAAAGAAGTCAAGAACTTAAGATTTCATGTGAGATTTAAAGAAGGGGAGCGGAGAAAGCAGAGAGAGAATAACATCGGCCAGTATTCAATGAAGGTGAAAATATTTTATTGGAATGTTAGGGGGTAAATAGTATTAGTAAGAGGGAGATGGTTAGAAGAACAATTCATTAATAGGGGCGAATATCTATGTGTTATTTAGAGACTAAATTGACAGAAAATGAAGTATAGGTCTTTAGTCAGCTATGGCAAAATAGATTGATGGAAGAACTTCATTTAAATCAAATTGGTAGAAGACGGGAAATAGTAATGATATGGGATAAGAGGTACCAGAGAGGTAAAATGGTAGCAGCAGCCAACTAAAATTTGACATTGAAGTTTGAAGGCATCAACCAGGATATCACCTGCTTCCTCATTGCAATATATGCTTCTGGTTTGTGATGCTATTGTCAGGAGAGAATTATGGCAAGAATTAAGCAATATCAGGGAGTTAAGCAACGGACCTTGCGTAGCCTGTGGTGATTTTAATGAGAGGTCAGAAGGGCATGAATAACGGGAGCCATGTATGAACTCACAGACTGGATAAACGAGATGGAGTTCATTGACCCCCCACTAATAGGGGGAAATTTTACATGGAGAAAAGGACACAACCACAGATCTGCTTCCGGAATTGATAGATTCTTATACTACAGTCAATCGAATGAAGCTTTCACATGTATCAGACAGAACCTTTTGCCCAGAATAGGTTCGGATAACAATATGAATTCACAAACTGGACAAACAAGATGGAGCTCATTGACCCCCACTATTAGGGGGAAATTTTACATGAAAAAGAGTTGAAAACCATAGATCTGCTTCCAGAATTGATAGATTCTTATACTCCCCTTAATTGAATGAAGCTTTCACACAGATCAGACAGAACCTTTTGCCCAGAATAGGTTCGGATCACAATTCTATTATGCTTGAATGTGGGGAGCTGAATTTGAAAAGATCCTAGATCAAATTTGAGCAATGGTGAGCGAGGGTTGATGGATTTGCTCACAAGATCAAGGAGTGGTGGTTATAATTCAATATAAATGGTAGAGGATCGTTTGTTTTTTAGCCATAAAACAGAGATTACTGAAACAGAAACTAAAGGAATGGAGACTAGTATACAAAAACAACTGAAAACAAAGGAAAGAGGAAATTTTGTATCAACTATAAACTCAGGAGCTGAGGCGTTTAACAGAGGAAGAGCTTTTAAAAAAGGTCCATTTATCTATGGAGTTTGAAGTAGCTGCTAGAAAAGAGGTGATAGCCTGGAGACAAAGGTCTAGGATACAATGGCTCAAGCAGGGCTCACAAAAGGTTCAATTCTATTGATGGTTTGATGGTCGAGGAAAATTCTGTCATAGAACTAGAAGAGATAAAGAGAGAAATCATCAGCTTTTATTAGAAATTGAACAAAGAAACTGAAACATGGATACCTGAATTCAAATTGAATAGAGCTGACCACATCAATGAGGATGAAAGAACCTGGCTAGAAAGACAGTTTGAAGAAGCGGAGGTACTGAATTGTATTAAGTCATGTGCCAGTGAAAAGACTCCAGCCCAGATGGTTTTCCTATGAGTTTTTTCCAGAATTTTTAGGAGGTGTTGAAGGTTGATTTTATGAATGTTGTCAATCAATTCTATGAGAGACATGAATTTGAGAGGATCCTTAATGCCATTTATGTGGCTCTTATCCCTAAGAAACAAGGGGCAACTGTACTTAGAGACTTTAGGCCAATAAGTCTCATAGGTGGGGTTTCTAAAGACTTCGCCAAGCTCCTGTCAGGAAGGTTAAAGAGGGTAATCAGCAAACAAGTCAACAAACATCAAACGACATTCATCCAAGGAAGACAGATAAAGGAAGACAGATAATGGATGTTGCTGGATAGCTAATCAATGTGTGGATTCAAAGCTCAAAGGTGAAGCTCCAAGGATCATGTGTACGCTTGATATTGAAAAAGCTTATGATCATGTGAACTGACATTTCCTTATTGATATTCTGCAACAATGGGATTTGAAGATAAATAGGTGAAATGGATAAGCTTTTGTATCAAAACTGTCAGGTTCTCTTTTTTGTTTAATGGAGGACCTGTTGGTTATTTTCCTTCTAAAAGAGGGTTAAGGCAAGGTGACCCTCTTTCCCCTTTCCTTTTCATCCTAGCTATGGAGGGGCTTAATAGCATGGTGAGGGTGGCTATTCAGAGAAGTTGGTTAAAAGGTTTCAAGATGGGCAGTCATGCAGGTGAAGAGTCGCAAATTGCCAGCTCCTTCATGCAAATGATACTTTGTTGTTATGTGAGGCTAAGGTAGAACAAGTAGGCTTTATCAGGTTAATTTTAGCGGTATTCCAAGCAGTATCATGACTTTGTGACTCTGTGATAACTGGAGATAAGCAACATGTTTCAAGTAAAGGAAATAGCTAACATTCAATGTCTAGCTAATATATTGAGTTGCAAGATAGAAAATCTCCCAATTACCTATTTAGGAATGCCCTTGGGATATAACCACAAGGAGGTTGAGCTATGGGATGGAATTGTGGAGAAGACTGAGAAGAAACTAGCCACCTAGAAGACTCGGTACCTATCTTTAGGAGGTAGAACAACTCTGATCAATTCTGTTTTGGATGCCTTGCCTACTTATGTCATGTCTCTCTTCCCCTTACCGGCTAATGTGGAAGAAAGATTGGATAAATTGGGGAGGGATTTCTTATGGTTGGGCAACAAGGAAGGTAAAGGTATTCATTTAGTGAAGTGGCAGACTACACAACTCAGTAAGCAATCAGGTGGACTTGGTATTAAGAATTTGAGGCCACAAAACACATGCTTACTATCAAAATAGCTATGGAGGTTTGCTAAAGAAGATCATGTTCTCCGGAAGGAAGTTATAATAAGTAAATATGGGTAAACTGATCAATGGACCAGCACCTATGGGGTCTCAGTTTGGAGGACTATCAGGAATTTACGGTCCAAATTGATTGAGAATATATGCTACAGGGTGGGAGAGAGCACTAGGATACAGCTCTGGAAAGATAAGTGGATTTGCCAGGAGTCTCTCATGGAAGCTTTTCCAGATCTATTCTCTTTTTTGTGGTAATCCACGAGCATCTATTGCTGAAACTTGTCGCTTTAAGGGTGGAACATCACTTTTAGGAGGCTTCTAAATGATTGGGAGGTGGACAGAGTGACTGAATTACTGTAAGACTGAGTTAATCCCCCGGCTTGAATGCTGAACCTGATACTATAAAATGGAGGCATGAAAGGGATGGGAGGTTTACTGTAGGTAGACTCTACAAAAAAAATCTTATGGTACAACCTGGGAGAATTTTTGGTCCCTGGAAACAAGTCTGGAACTGTAATATCCCAACCAAGGTGAAGTGTTTCACATGGTTAGTCTGTAGAAGAGCCTGCCTAACTCAAGAGAAGCTGAAAAGGAGGGGATTCCAGATTTTCTCTAGGTGCTTCTTCGTCAAGGAGAAGGAGGAAACAAACAACCATTTATTTCTTCATTGCAAAGTCACTGTCCAATTGTGGCATATGTTTCTCAACCTTGTCCAAGGACCATAGGTGATGCCAGAATATACTGCAGATCTTTTAAGCTGCTGGATGAGGAGAGAAGGTAGCAAGACGTAGAAAAAATGGAGTATAATCCCTTCATACATATGGTGGTCCATTTGGAAGGAAAGAAACAACAGCTGCATGGAGAATATTACTAATCCAATGCAGAAAGTTAAGGAAAACTGCATTAACACTCTGAATTTTGGTGTAAAGAAAAGGGTATAGGTGAAGTAGAATTTTTGGAAGACTTTTTAGGCTCTCTGTAATTATGATTACTTACCCTTGTAATTTTTTGGAGGTTGCCAGCACGCCCTTATTGCTGCCCTTGTTGTTGAAGAATACCACTTAACCTTTCTCAAAAAAAAAAAAAAAAAAAAATATTAAAGCAAAGAAGATTCTTATTTGTGGCATTGGGCCAGATGAATGTAGTAGAATCTTCTCTTGTAAAACTGCATGAGATACCTTACAAATAACACATGAAGGAAAAAATCAGGCCAAGAAGTCAAAAGTTGCCTTGTTGAATAGGCAATATGAGTTGTTCATGATGAATGAAGGAGAATCCCTTCAACTGAAGTTCAATAGATTCACTATCATTACTAATGAATTGAACTCTTTTGGAGAAGTTACTCCTTCTAGTAGAAGGACTGAGAAAGTCCTTGACATCTTGCCTTATCCTCGTGAAAGCAAGGTGAATGCAATTATGAGGCAAAAGATCAGAACAAAATGGCTATGGATGAATTCATGGAAAACTTAAAAGACCTATGAAATGAGGAATCAGAAGAATACTCCCCAAGAAGAGAAGTGAGCCTGGTCCTTCAAGCTACCCAAAATATAGATCTTGGTAAAGACATTGGCTTTGTTGACTCAAAGGTTCCAAAGAATAATCAGGAAAGGAGGGTTCCTAAGTAAGGGTGGCACCTAAAGACCAAGAGTACCCGATCGAAGCAATTCATATGGGTGTGGAAGTCTTGATCATTTCACCAGGGAATGCCCAAAAAGAGAGGCTGAATGTAGCAGGAATGATCTTGACAAAGAAGGCACCAGATCCTCAAAAATAGGATGACTTCAAGAACATTAAACAGTCTGCTTTGCAGAGAATTATCTCTGATCACTATTCAATACTCCTACAGTGTGGTGATTGAGAAGCAACCAAATCATGCTTCAAATTTGAAAATTGGTGGTTGAACACATTGGGGTTTAATGACCGAGCTAAGGGCTAGTGGGAGTCTTTTGACCTCTATGGCAAACCTGACTTCATAGTGGTGGCAAAACTAAGAGCTTTGAAAGGTAAACAGAAAGAGTGGAGCAAGACCATTCATGGTTATTTGAAGCAACAAAAACAATTAGTGCTCAGTCAGTTAGATGCTCTAGAAAGGACCCAAGTGCAGAGAACTTTGGAGGAGGGGGGGATAGGCTCCAGAGTGGTATTAACTGCAGAATTTGAGAAGATAGCTAAGCATGAAGAAACAGCCTGGAGACAGATATCAAGGACAGTATGGCTCAAAGAAGGGGATAAGAACACAAGCTTTTTCCATAAGACAACAAATGCCCACAGGGGATCAAACACTACTGACAAACTAAAAGGCCAGGGATGTGTTAGTGACTGAACGAGAAGATGTAAAGAAGGAGATCATAAAGTCCTATAAGAAACTTTTCTCTGAAACTGAAGACTGGAGGCCTGACCTTGAAATGAGAGTTTCCTACGAATAGGATCAATGATGAGGACACCAACCTGCTGATGGCCCATTTTGAAGCACAGAAAATTCTAGAGAGCAACAAGGCATGAACAGAGGACAAAGCTCCAGGCTCTGATGGCTTCTCCATGGCCTTTATCAGTCAATGTTGGGGAGCACCATCAATCCTGAGGTAGTGGCAGCAATCAAATACTTTTACGAGGAGGTTTTTTTTAGAATAAGTATAAATGCTACATTTGTGGCTTTGATTCCAGAGAAGGTAGGGGTTATGGAGCTAAACGAGTTTAGGCCTGTAATTCTAGTGGGGAGAGAGTACAAAATTATTGCTAAGCTACTAACAGAAAGATTGAAAAGAGTGATGCATAAAATTGTGGACAGACAACATATGGCATTCATCAAAAATAAGATCATGGATGCAATAGCAATAACAAATAAATGTGCTGACTCCAGATAGAAGTGATAACCAGCCAGGAATCTTATGCAAACATGATATCCAGAAGGTATACGATCACCTGAACCGGAATTTCCAATTGAACGTGCTACAAAAGATAGGGTTGGGCACAAGATGGCCCGGGTGGATTAAACAATGCATAAGTACAGTAAAGTTCTCATTGTTGATTAACAGAAGTCCATGTGGTTTCTTTCCATCTTACCCTGAGACAAGGGACTCCACTATCCCCTTTCTATTTATCCTAGCAATGGAAGGAAAGGAGTGAGCAACCTTATCCAGACAGCAAAAGGAAAAGGACGGGTCAGGGATTCCAAATAGGGGACATAGCAAAAAATATCTTTGAGATAACACATCTGCAACATGCAGATGACTCTATAGTATTTTGTGAGGCAGCAGAGGATCATATGTTGATTCTGAGTCATTTTCAACCTTTTTGAAGCTGTGTCAGGACTACACATTAACTGGGGTAAGAGTTTCATTTATCCAATTAACACAGTAACAAATATTGAGGAGTTAGTTGTCAAGTCGGGGAGGAGGGGAGGGGAGAAGAGTGGGTGAATAACCTACAACCCTATATAGGACGGCCACAGAGGGCAAAAGGCAAATCAAAAGACATTTGGAGTGGTGTTATAGAGAAGTGTCAAAGAAAAATGACAAATTGGAAGAGCCAATACCTATCTTCAGGAGGCAGATGGACTTTGGTCAATAGTGTATTGGATGATCTACCTTCCTATATGATGTCAGTGTTCCCTGCTCCAGTAAGTGTGACCATAAGAATAAATGCATTCAAGAGAAAATTCCTATGGCAGGGTAATGAAGACAAGAAGAAGTACCACTTGGTTAAGTGGGAGGAGCAGTTAGTAAACAAGAAAGGAGGAGGTTTAACATCAGGGACCTGGGTTATCAAAACAAGAATTTGATGATGGAATGTCCATGGAAATTTGCCTCCCTAAAAGAACCACCATTAAGGAAGTAATCACAGCAAAATATGGCATGAAGGATAAGTGGATGAGAGAGATGGTGACCAGCCCATACAACAGTATTTGGAGATCCATCAGGAACCTAAGGCATCTGGTCATTAGTAAATCAAGCTGCAAAGTGGGAAATGGTGATAAAGTGGCCTTTTGGAATGACATTTGGTGTGGGAAAATGTCACTGAAACATGCTTTCCCTGAGCAATACCCTCTGCGTAAATTCCAGGAAGCAACAATGGCAACAGTGGCAAAGCTATGGACAGGGAAAGGATAGATTCATCTCAGGAGAAACCTTAATTAATGACTGGGAAATGACTATTATAGCAGTTTTCCATGAAACAGCTGCACAAGTTACAAACCTAACAGGGGAGAAGGATAAATTGGTGCGGAAGGTAGACAGCATGGGAGTGTTCACTGTCAGGTCAGCTTATAGAGACCTGATTTCAACAGAAGCACAGGAGACAGGGTGGCCTAGGAGGATGATCTGGAAGACAAAATTTTCCTATAAGGTGTAGTTTTTCAACTGGCTCTTGGCAAAGCAAGGAGCTCTGACTCATGAAAACCTTAACAAGAGAGTTTAATCTATGCATTAGATGTTACCTATGTGAAGAACAAGTTGAACTGTCAATCATCTTTTTTTACCCAGCAAATGAACAGATCAGTTGGGTTAAACCAGGCAGCACTACAGAAATTTTAAGATGCTGGAATAGAGATGGCAATGCAGCAAAAAACGAGAAGAGATGGAAGATGGTCTCAGCTTGCATATGGTGGACATGGAAGGAAAGGAATCAGAGATGTTTTGAAGGCAAACACACCAATATTCAAAGTTTAAGATAAATTGTCTAGGCCTTTTTTATTTTGGTGCAAAAAGTAGTGATAGGAAGTATTGAAGAAGTTCTAAATGCTACTGATTGGCTGTAACTAAAAGATCCTACAATTAGGTAAGTAACACTTTTGTGAAGGGGGACTACACTCTTGGTGTAGTATACATGTGCATATATAGAAGAAAAGTTTACCATTTCCGAAAAACAAAAAATACTTCAAAGTAGTTCCAAAATCTCAAGAGTTAGAAATGCTATAATGTAGTTGCGTACAGCTTAAACACTTTTTAGAAATATGAATGTACCCTTGGAGTTGGTAAGAGCTTACCTGCTGTATCACAGCATCCCGATAAAATCTGTAACAATGGAGCTGCATTGCTATTTTATCAAGTTGCAGGCAGTAAATTCTACCATAACTGCGAATCAACAGGGAAACATGTCACAACTTAGAAGAAAAATCTATATAACAGAAAACTAGGTGAAAGACCTCACTTAAGAAAAGAGAACGGGATAAGCACTTACACTGTGATGATATAAATGTCTTCTGCGGCAAGGACAGGCTTTCTATTTGCCTCAGATTTTGCCATTGCCATGTCAAACCTTGGCAATCGGACTATTCCTACGGATGAAATCTATAAAATAGAATTAAAACTAACGTCAAGCTATCAAAATTGAAAGGGTTTAGTGATGAATGCCTCGCACCTATCGAATCCTGAACACAAAGGATTGAGATTATTTTTATCATACAAGGCATAATAGGAGAAAATGATAAGCCCAATAAATGACAAACTCATTTCCAAACACTTTTTATCAGCTAGAGGGCTAATCATAAAATCCGAATAACGAGAAACGATGATCCTTAAAGGTGAAGACAGACATGGATATAACTTCCTCGGAGAACAGATAAAGTTTTCCTACTGGCTACCAGTGAAGATTATACACTTCAGCTCTGACGCTTAACCCTGAACTGCCAATCATGAAAAACCTTAAAAACTAGGATGGTAAACTATTCTACCCCACAACAGTTTTGATCTTCCTACAGATTATTAACCAACCAAAGCAATAAATTATCTGTTTAAGTTACTGTCTAGAGCGTCATTTTAGCCATTGCAGCACTGTATTTATCACGTATGCTGATATACTGCAAAAATGATGTAATGCATTTTCATACCAACAAGGTAGAGATAAAATGAAAGACACGAAAGACCAGAAATAAACCTGATATCCTGTAAGGCTCTTGCACTGCATTCCGGAGGCAAGAAGCACCAATCTACTTTCATGTGTATAGACATACCAGCTCACATTCAGTTTCTTAGTTTCTGCCAACTGAAGTGATCTTATTCCAGAACTGCACAAGAATAACTCCAGTCCACTGCAGTTGAGGATCTAGATCAGAGATGCATGCCAATAATTTTGAAATGGTTAAAACAAGCGTATCTTTTTCTTTGAACTTGGTAACTTTGTATTATATCACACAGTACATGGGTTGCACTGAAACCTTATACAGGAATACTCCTAAATTTACTGCTCTATATCTAAATTGAGTGTAGAACATCAATTATCGAGACAGTATCATTAGGGTATAGTTGATTACAGCAAAAACATAAAAGCAAAATGCAGTTGTGTTTAACCTTCTGCACACTATTCTCTATGCTCTCAAAACATCTAGAATTCTTTTCTTTCCATATAACCCATGTACCTCTGTCCTTTGCATGTACACCTGCTTCCTCCCAGCACATTAAAGTCTTAGATACTTTCCAAGGCATTGTCCAGGAAATGCCTTTACGACTTGAGAAAATTCTCAAAGTTGTTGAGTGTACTTGCAATGTAGAAATAGATGGTTAACAGTCTCTAAAGTTTCTCCACAGAGGAAACATCTAGTGCACAAGGTTATCCCTTTCTTCATGACATTATCTTGTGTAAGAACTGCTTGCTTCCTTTGCCAGTAACTAGACAAAGCAAGACACTTTGTGAGGTATCCTACTTTTCCATATTTGCTTCCATGGCCATCTTGGACCTGTTGATTTGTTTGGTTCATCATCTTGAAGGCTTTGTTGACTTTGGTAAAGAATGGATCTTCAGCCTAACTCAACCTCAAAAGCTCTCATGAGGAGAGGATTGCTCAAGTCCATATAAGGAGACCAATTACCCATCCCTTTTCAGGATTAAAAGTGAGCTTCATTTTCAAATATGTAACAACATGATTATTGAAAATATAATTGACAATTGTCTCCGCATGTAGTTTTATTTTGACAAAATATCCTTACTATCGTCAAATTGGTTGCAACTTTAATCTCAACATGTCCTTAATCTGAACCATGGGAACATTGAACCATAGGCTCTGATACCATGTAAAAAATGGATCTTGGGCCAAACTCAACCTCAAAAGCTAACTCATGAGGGGACTAACCCATCCCTTTTCCGATTTGAATTTCCTAAAAGCTAGATTACACTTAGTAATAGTCCTACTAAGCATTTTGTAGTTATTTGTGTCTATATTGTTTTGCTTCGTGCTTTTCTCTTTTATTTTCATTGTGTTTTTCTTGATTCCTAGTCCATTAGTTTGATTGTCCTTTCTTGAACATAACTTCCACTCCCACCGATACTTAAATGCCTACTTGGAGTTATTTGAGAATGTTTGTTGTTTAATAGAATTTTGGATAGCCTTGTGCGAAAAAAGGCTAGAGTGATGAATGCAATTTAGCAAGGTCACAAATGGCATCGACCTAATATTGTGAATCTGAGGGTTAAGTGTCAATTGTGAGGATACACTAAAGAGGGTCAGTGAGGAACTCTTATTGCCAATTGTTTGTTCATTTTGCAATATAAACTATGGAGGACGGTCAAGGTTCAACTCCTATTTGTGAACCTATTTGGAATGATATAATGAGTTGCATCAAGGCAATTATAGATGAAAGAAATAGATGTTACTTATAAAAAAAAAGTTGAGGATTGTGAATCACAATGTTGGGAATCTTTTTCCCAGCATTTGTGGGATCTCTTGGATTATGCCCCAGAGTGCGAAGGAATTATTGGAGAGTTGGTTGCACCATAAAACACGCAAAGCTTTGAAGCAAATATGAAGAACTATAACTTTGTGCATATTCTGGACAATTAGGGGCTAGAAATAACGCTTGTTTTGTCTTTCCAATAGTCAAGTATTTGTCATTTGTGTCTCGAATAAGTTCTATCAAGATTTCTTTGACACTAGGCTATATCACAAGTGTTACATTTGATTGTAGCATTAAGAATTCCATTTTTTGGTTTCGTATACCCTATGCTTTACAAGGGTTTCACTTGATGCTTATGCTAGGCCTTTCTTTATTCTACAAGGTCCAAAATTGAGGACAATTTTTTCAAGAGAGAATGATGACTTTTGGTTTAGCACTCAAGAGGGCTTCATGATGGACATCAAGAGCATTAGAGTGCTTCAAGAAGGCGTGGAAACAAAGTTTGTGCAAGAGGGCGTGGAAACAAAGTTTGTGCAAGAGGGCATGGAAACAATGTTTCAAGCAAGCAAGAGGGCATGGAAACCAAGTTTCGAGCTAGCAAAATCATCTACACGTTTTACTTTTGTGGTCATTTTCTAGAATCATGGATCAAAAACCTATAGATGTTAATTTTTGTGGAGACAACTAGAAGTTAAAGAAAAAGGCATTCAGAAAACCGTCTTGCCGTTTATTTTCGTGGAGCTGCTTATCTCTGCATAGAGTTCTTCCATTTTTGACCTAAATGTATTTAAGGGCCTAGGTTAGGGTATTTAAGAGTTCTATTATTATTTCCTAGACCTAGTATCAATATCATTATTTCAGCTTTTGAAAGAGTAGACTTTGATGAATGATGAGATACTCTCTTAGGGTGTAGAATAGTCTTGTTAGCTTAGATTAGGCTAACTTAGTTCTCTTCTACAACTTCACTTGAATTACACAATAGCTAAGTGATTCAGGTATGAGTTCTCTTCCTCCTTTCAATGGATTGTTTTTGTTAATGGAATGTTACTCTAATTAGTGTCAAGTTCTCATTGCATGTTCTTGGTGTTTTTTTTTTTTTGGTTTCCAAGGTATCCCCAAAGCCGACAGTCGTAAGACTGATCCTTCGTTCCACGGTCAGCGCACTAAGCGGTAGGGAACTGACCACAGAATTTTCTCCATACACCAGAAGTGAGGAGCATGTTCTTGGTGTTGATTGTTTACATCTTAATTACTTGATTCATCCTTAACCTATTTTGGGTAGTGATTATTGTTCCTGCAACTGATCGATATGTTCCACTAGTTTTTAGTTGGATGCTTGATAATTCTAGCCTAAGTTGCCCGGACACAGGTGAGGGTGTTTGATATAGGTACGGATCTTGAGGTCGGATCCTACATGATCTAAATTTTAAGATTCAGGGATGAATGGATAGGAAGCAGGAATTCGGCTAAAAATAATTTAAATATCTAAAAATAGAGTTATAAAACCTAAATGATGAGATATAATGTGGAAAACTTAAGAAGAAAATATTGATCAAGAGGACTTTTCTGAAAGGAGATAAAAGGAAAAGGAGTGATGCAGAAATTTCTATATATAAGGTATTCCATTTTCTTCAATTTCGCCTTAAATATCCCACATCAAAAAAGGGATGGGTAATTGGTCTCCTTACATGGACGTGGAAAATCCTCCCCTCAAGAGCTAGCTTTTGAGGTTGAGTTACGTCTAAGATCCATTCTTTAGATGGTATGAGAGCCAGGCCCATCCCAAATCGTTGTTCACCAATTTTGGGGCCCCATATAATATTGTCCACGCTTTAGTTAACGAGGCCTGGGCTTGCGGAAGGGTGTTAAATATCCCACATCGGAAAAGGGATGGGTAATTGATCTCCTTATATGAACTTGGTCAATCCTCCCCTCATGAGCTAGTTTTTGAGGTTGAGTTAGGCCCAAGATCCATTCTTTATCATGGTATAAGAGTCGGGCCTATCCAAATTCTTTGTTCACCGATGTTGGGCCCTCATTGTTCACGCTCCAGTTAACAAGGTATAGGCGTGCGGGGGAGTGTTAAGAATCCCACATCGAAAGAAGAATGGGTACTTGGTCTCCTTACATGGACTTGGGCAATCCTCCCCTCATGAGCTAACTTTTGCGGTTGAGTTAGCCCAAGATCCATTTTTTACTGGGTCTCAGAGCCTCTGCGATCTTGGTAGAGAATCAAAAAGTCTTCGTTGCTGGCGGGTGGCTATTACACATATATGTCGCCCGTCTGGCCAATGATCATGTTAGCAAAAGTTGGCCAACGTGCTTCTTTCCGACAACTATTTTCTCTTAGATTTGCGTAGCACCGTGCATCTTTCCAATGACTACTTTCTCATATCTGATTTGTGTGGCAACGTGCATCTCTCCAAACTACATCTCATATTTAATTTGTGTAGTACTATACATTTTTTCAGACTACTTTCTCAAATCAGAGTTGCATAGCATCCTGCGTCTTTTCGATGACTCCTCAAATCTTATTTGTGTAGTTTCGTGTGTCTTTTTAGAGACTCCTTGGATCTAATTTTATTGGGTCGTATCATTATTCCGACCCTACCCATATAATTTCTGTTTTCTAGTAGGACAGTCCCATCATCCCAATCCTACTCATATAATTTTTGTCAGTCAGGTTGTGTCATCATTCCGACCCTATCAATACAATTTCTCTTTTCCAGTAGGGTCGTGTCATCATTCCGACCCTACCCATATGATTTCTCTTTTCTAGTAGGGTCGTGCCATCATTCTGACCTACCCATATAATTTTTCACATATTTTGACCACTTTTCAAGTTTCAGATCTAATTATATATCCTAATTATATATCCTGGGCGTGAGCATGTTCCGGCCAGTTTTTTGGTGACTTTGTTGTTCAAGATCTACTCATTCCTTCATTTCGAGATGACCCATATATTCTATACTAGCTTCCAACAATTTCTCTGCGTCAGATCAATTTTTCAACGATGTTTACTACTTTTCGGATCACTTTTTCACTTTATTCTTTTCAATTGAGGTCTCCCAGACATCCAGAGCAGTCCTTATGAGTTTTCTGCAGATATCTTCATCAAGTGGTACATATGCCTTCTATGCACCAACTTGAGGAGGAGTGTTACAATGTGAATAGGAATAGGAATAGCATATCAAATCCTACAAGAAAAAGGATTACAATGTAGTGTCCTATAAGGAAAGGGATTGGAATGTAGTGTCCATAAATAGGGCCTCAATGTAATAATGTTGTTACAATAATTCAATCTATTTTTCTCCAATATTTCACACAGCTTTTGTTTGGATTACAAAAATCATAGAATTTGTCCAAAATTTCTCCATCGAGTTTGGTCGAAGTACCCAAAATTGGTTGACCAGATTGGGTGCGGATCCTACACCAACACCCACGTTGTGTCGACACAGATGAATTTCTACAGCACACAAAGCCCCATTTGGCCATGAGAAATATTCACTTTTATTCGAAAAATTATTTCACTTAATTCAAAAAATGTTGTTCGGTCATAAAAATTCCAAATACAACTTGATGTTGTATTTGGACAAGTGAAAACCCTCAACTTGTTTTCACTTTTTTCCATCTCGCTAATTTACCTTTTGTCTTTCCAAAAGTCTAAAGTCTTTTAAAAAAGATATGGCCAAACAACTCCCAACTCCAACTCCAAAACTTTTGGTTTTGATGGCCAAATGCCTACTAAATTACCGGTGGTGAATGGGGCCAAGATAAGGTTTTGGACAGATTCTTGGGTCAGAGATGGAAGCTTAATGATCAAATTTCAGATACATTCAGTTGCTCTATGAAGAAAGATGATTATACAGACTTCTATTCAAGTTCTGGGTAGTAGTTAACTTTCGGAAAATAACCGATGAACGGGAAATGGAAGACTTCGTCAGTTACTTCAACAGTGGGAATTAATAAATTGATCAAAATAAAGTAGACAGTTTGGTTTGGGTCAACAGCAGGGATAAGAGGGTTTTAGCAAGGAATTGCTACAGCTTGTTACTGCAGCAGGGTGGCTATGGTGTGCTAAAATGGCCTTGGGAGATGATTTGGAAGACTAAAGCCTCGGTTAAGGCAGCCTCCTTTGGATTGGATTGCAACCAAGGAGGCATGTTAACTCAAAACTATCTGCAGTGAAGAGGTTTTTCATCCAGCAACAGATGTTATCTTCTCTTCTTTTTTTGAAAGCCGATACAGATAAGAAACTTAAGAGATAAGTATTTGAGTTATATACCTGGTCTTCACAAAGACAATATCACATGTCGGCGAATCTGTCCAAAAGAATCCAAGAATCCTTTCTGACTCAGACCTGCACTTCTGAGTAAAAGTATCCCCACTCTCTCTGTTCTGGATTTGAACCTCATGAGGGGATCGTTGTACAGCCAAAAGTTTTAAATTTAAGGAATATCGAATGGACAAAATTGGACCTTCGCCTATTAAATCAGAGGATGGTGTCACATTTGGATTGAATGGAGTTGTTTTCCAACAGAACACCTGCAAAAGGAGTGACCACTATTTAGTTCACCATAAGAGGCAGTTCCTGCAGTATCATTTGTCAAAATGTCAATTTACACCATGTGTGATTGGGTATATAAATTGAGTTCGTCTTTCTTGCCTAGAATTTTACCTGATCAGATGTGGGTACAATAAGCTGTTTCGTACCATCATCATAGAAAACATTTCTTGCTCCTGGGATTTTGCATCTTAAAGGTGGATACTGCATAAACACATGTGAGAGAGCACCAGAACTACCAAAACCAGAAGACTGAGAAGAAGATGCTTGTGCTGACATGTTTCACTTCCCCCTACTTAGAACTATTCACCGACCTGAGGAACACCTAAGCTATGAGAAAATGCAAATGATTAAACAAATATAACAGTGCAACGAGCTAAATGCTAACACTTTGCAATTAAATAAACAACATTATCCTTCAAAAACTAAAACGTCAAACCTTTTTACGCAGGATTCAATTTTCAACTGCTTTTCGCTCTAACTTGAATATATATATACTATTCAAACCTTTCTTCTTATCTGTTAAATAAACAGGAAACTTACACAAGTGAAGGGGTGACATGACACATATTTAGGGACCTTTTCTTTATCAAACATGGCGGTGAGTTAATCATACCACATTCTGCATGCAGTTTCTTAATTCAAGGAATTCTTTTAAACACATATCACGTTCTACTTCTGGAACCTTTGCTGCAACACAACTGCCGTAGACTTTTGCCTGTATTTTATGAAGTAAGAGCCATAGAAATAAGTTGTTAAAAGATGTTGATGTTTTCAGTATTTCTCAATCTCCGACAAAAGGTTATGGAAATAACTGAAATCCAACAAATGGGATGGTGGTTCTCTTTATAAGTAATATTTCATCTCCTCCTACATTCAGAATTTCAGATACACATTTAAGCAAATTCCTCATTCTGAAAATAGAGTTGGTTCAAACCAATGGACATGTAACAAAGTACAGAGGGAGAGACCACCCACCAAATATCTTTTTATATGTTTATAAGTATCCCACCCACTCATTACAAAATCAAAATATACATGATAATATAAAACCAAAGCACATAAAAATAATTCAATTCTATGTCCAATTGATCAACCAAACATTATGATTACGAAGTTAATTTCTTTAGCTATATTTTTTAACAAAGAAAAAAAGACAACAAATGGAAAGAATGAAGGGTTACAAACCTGAGTTGAACAAGTCAACAATACTTGCTTGAAAATGGAAGTAGAGGAAGCAGCAACAGTTGCATTCTTCTCTTTCATTATCTCATGCCTACAATTTCTTTAGCTATATTTTTTAACAAAGAAAAAAAGACAACAAATGGAAAGAATGAAGGGTTACAAACCTGAGTTGAACAAGTCAACAATACTTGCTTGAAAATGGAAGTAGAGGAAGCAGCAACAGTTGCATTCTTCTCTTTCATTATCTCATGCCTACAATTACCCTCTCCGATCGGCAACCAAACATCTACCACTAATCTTTTGTTTTAGCGGATCACACTTACCTAACAGTCTTAGATTTGTCGCTTCAGCTCCCTTATTTAGGCCCGATATCAAGTTGGACTTATAATTTGGCCCAATAGGTCATCTTACGCTTATGCAAAATTTTCGGCTAGCTGGCTTTTGTCTTTTTGCTCCATATGAAGTCTTTCTCTTTTTTTCTTCTTTTCAAATTTATATACTAGAATTTTTACCTATTTGCTTCTTTACCTCAAATAACTTTAAACAACTTTTTATATTTTTTTATCTTTTAACTTCTAAATTTTTCTTCTTTTCTTTTATTTTTATTTTTATTTTCTCTATTTTTTTTACTTTTTGTAATCTTATTTTTTTCTCTTCTTCTCCTTTGAACTTCTATTTTTTTTCTTTCTTTTACTTTCTTTTCTCAATCTTTATTTTATTATTTTTTTCCTTTATTTTTTTCAACTTTTTTTTTCCTTTTCTCCTCGTAACTTTTATTTTTTCTTTTGTTTTAAAATGTCTTTTCTTCATTTTTCTTTTCCTCGATATTTATTATTTTTCTTTTTTTAATTTTCTTTACTTAGATTCCTTCCAAAATAAGTTACGCCTAGTGTTTGGGATGGTGAAAGGCGATAAGAGGCGACAAGGTGTGGTAAAGTAATCACTTTTTAAAAGTGTGCCACAATTAATACAAAATAATTAAAATAATTAATTGCATAATTTAAAAAGTGTGCCACAATTAATACAAAATAATTAAAATAATTAATTGCATATATAAACTATCAAAATTTCAATATCACTAATATATTAGAAATATTTTAAGTCAAAAATTTAATATAAATAGTAGATAGATACTAAAAGTTACAGTAGTGTAATGCAATGTGCAGAAAAAAAAAGAAAAAGAGTAAGAAATAACAGAAGAAAAACAGAGGAAGAAGAGAAAAAAATAAGAAATCGGTATCAGACAATCAGTTGAGTCGCCGGAGTAAGAAGAAAAAAAGATAAATCATGTCGTCGGAGTACTTATCAGTTGTCGGAGTCGCCTCTGCCGGTCGTTGGAATCACAGTTACACTTGTGACTTGCCTTAGGTCGCAACCGCAGTCGCCAAGCAAGTAAGACAATCGAACAAAAATAGGAAAATAAGTCCTACAATTATCTTTTTTATCAAAATCCTAATTTTCTTAGAAAAAATAAAAAAGTGACGCCATTGTCGCCTCGCCATGTCGCCAACCTTGTCTAGGCATCACCTTTTGTATGTCATAGTGCCACGAAGGCCGGTGGCAACTATGCCTCGCTTCGCTATTGGCGTCGTGGTAAGCTTTATTGATAACACTGGTTACGCCTCATGGGAAAATGTTGAAACTATCACACTGTGTTTGGTTTATGAAATGTTCTAAGAATCTTGCCTTAGAGACAGGACTTAGCCCAAAAACTTTTGAACAACGAGTTACGTTCCATGGGCAAAAGTTGACAGTACCACTTTGTGTTTTGATTTATAAGATGTTCTATAACTATTGTCTTAGAGTCAAGACTTAGCCAAATACTTTTAAACAACAACTTACATTTCGTGGGCAAAAATTGATACTGCAACATTGTGTTTTGATTTATGAGATACTTTATAACTCTTGCCTTAGAGGTAAGATTTAGCCCAAGGACCATCAAACAACAGGTTATGCCTCACAGGCAAGAGTTGGCATTACCATATTATGTATTAATTTATGAGATATTCTATAACTCTTGCCTTAGAGGCAGAACTTAGACCAAGGGCTTTCAAACAACAAGTTATGCCCCGTAGGCAAGAACTGACACCAAAATATTGTGTTTTGGTTTTCGAAATGCTCCATAACTCTTGTGTTAAAGACAAGACTTAGCCCAAGGTCTGTTAAACAAGTTATATCTTATGAGCAAGAGTTGATACTGCCACATTCTGTCTTAATTTATGAGATATTTTATAAATCAAGGACTTTCAAACAACAAGTTACGTCTCATAGGTAAGAGTTGACATTATCACATTATGCCTTCATTTATGAAATATTATATAACGCTTGCCTTAGAGGCAAGACTTAGCCCAAAGACTTTCAAACAACAAGTTGCGTCTTATGGGCAAGAGTTAACACTATTGTATTGAATCTTGATTTATGAGACGTTCTGGAACTTTTGTCTTAGAGGTAAGAATTAACCTAAGGACTTTCAAACAACAAGTTACATCCATGTACAAGAGTTGACACTACCACATTGTGTGTTGATTTATAAGATGTTCTATAAATCGTGCCTTAGAGGCAAAACATAGCTCGAAAACTTTCAAACAACAAGTTACACCCCATGGCAAGATTTGGCACTACCACATTGTGTCTTGATTTATGATATGTTCTTTTTCTTGTCTTAGAGGTAAGAATTATCCCCAAGGATTTCCAAACAACAAGTTACACCCTTAAATTTACTTCGATGTCAAAAAAGAAAGATCATCTTAGTGGATTATTCAACTTTCTGTTCATTAGCAAAATATAATAGAAGTTGAGTAAAAAGAAAAAAAGAGAAGAAAAAAAGAAATAATGATTAAGAAAGAAGAAAAATAAATGTAAAGAAAAAAAAAAGAGAAGAACAAAAAACAAAAAAAAAATAAAGATTAAGAATACAAAAATAAAAAGAAAAAAACAAAAATAAGGTTTGAGAAAAAAAAAAGGAAAATGAGAAATGATAAACCCAAAAATAAAACATAAATAAAGGTTGAGACAAATGAATTAAAAAGGGAAAATAAAAATAAATAATGCTTGAGGAAAAAAAAAAGAAACAAAAAATAAAGATTGAGACAAATGACTTAAACCAAACAAAAAAGGAAAATAAAAAGAAAAGAAAAAATAAAAATCAAGGAAAGATACAAAAAAGAAATGAAAAAAGAAAAACAAAAATAGATGTTGAGAGAAAAATGAGCATGGAAAGTGTAAAAATATTGAGGTGTAGCAGGGGAAAAAATGTATTTATTGTATATATGAAATGGAAATAAGACTGTTCTTTAAAAACTTTTCTTATATGAGACAAAAATACAAAAAGTCGCCCATTATGGAGGTCATCCCATGTAATTTCCTAGAAATCTTTACTATCAATATCATAAGAGGTCGTTTGGTTGGAAATAAGTTATTTTGGGATTGGTTGTCCACCCTCAGAATGGTATAAAAATAACACTATAATTTCGGGATAACTAATCTCGAGATAAGTTATCCTACACATTGTATTGCAACCAAACGTGTGATAAGTTTATCCTAAAGTTAATCTCCTGATTAGTTATCCATTATCCCCTTGTACCAAACGAGCCCTAAATAACAAATTGGAACTAGATTATGTAGTTTTAAAAAACAAGAAATTTTTTTTCTCAAAGCATGTTTTACATATATATACTAATTATCATACATACACACAATATATATACATATACTCGAGATATATGATACATACACACAACATATAGAGATATATCACTTGTAATTTATGTATATGTTGATGTGTATGCAATGAAATTTTTTTTATAGTTAAGCAAGAAAATCCATTGCTAATCCTATTTAGTGATAAAATATCAAAAAAAAATTGTTAATTATACGCTATTTAAAGATTAAGTTCATAGCTAATTTTAGTTATTTTTGTAGTGATGCACATGACATATAACGATTTATTGCATTATTGTTTTTTCTTCCACTGATAAACTATCTCCGATAATCAATTGTACGCCACCAATCACCACTCAAGTTCACTCAAAAATACCAATAGACAAATAAATAACATCAATAGTTCCTCCATCGCTCAATTGTAGTATCTCATCTCATTGTCCCTTTTTTTCATTGTCGAATTTCACTGATCTCCCTCTCTTCTCCGCCAATAGACCACTATAGAAGCAACTCTGAATCATTATAAAATTTTGATGTTATGTAATATCCGTTTCATAGTTTACTTTCAGATTTAGTCCCATTTTATCATATTTTAAAAAGAAAATTCTTGTAGGATTTTGCCCTAAATAAAAAAGAGAAGAGAGAATTTGCTTCGAAAACGAAGGGATTAAAGAGTAACTTGGCCCATCGAAATGGAAGGGAGAGAAATTAAGAATAATAAAAATTATATTTACAAAAATTAAAATCTAAAATCAAGGAATTTTTATGTTTTGTTGCCACAACCCAAAATCTACAAGCCATGAGGGAACTTAAACCTAAGCCTATAAGCAAATACCAATCTAATTTTAATTTATTGTTAATAATTGAGTGAATAATAAGCAGGAATGTCATAATAATCTGTAAATTCAATATAATAATCATACATTGCGGGAATAAGAAACAAACCCCCGAAATTCTAGAAGTCACAAGTACAAGAGCCTTTAAAAAGTTTACACGGGTGAAGTATAAATACCATCGTCTGCACAAAAGACAGAAAGTAAATAGATAGAAGAAGATTGGCAGAACGAATATTTTGGACAACTCACCACATAATTTTCAAAAGTCTACAACAGACGAAATCAGTCCCATATGCTCCATAACACTCGAAATGAAACCTATACCCCAAAAGAAAGCATAAAGTGTAGTATGAGTATAAAAACAATATACAACCACCATAATTGACTCTCCAGGGAGTAAAGGTTAAGTTACTGAAATTTTACGTTATTTTGAATATATAAATCACAAATATTAACCAATACATGGCAAGTAAATCAAGTGCCATAGATAAAATCTAATAAATCATAGCTATGAAGATAGCTTATTCCACCAATCAGTCAAATAAATTGATTAAGATGAAATGGCCATGAATGCAACCGACACACACACTCTTTTAATAGGGAGTTGTGATTCATGAGAGATTTGTGAGGTTCGTACATCAATTTGAAACAACTTTTCATCAGCCATGCAACTCTATATTTAGAATAATTTTCATTTGACATGCATCAATCCACCCAGATAAATTTCCCATTAGGTAACAAGAAAAAAATTATTTTCTCACAAAATGAAGATTAATAATTTCATAAACTAGCCAAATCGAAATGGAATCTCTTCAATCATCATAAAATAAATAATAAAAGCACCTATACGGTGTGTCACCTATACTATAAGTGAGCCCATGAAATACAAGTATAATAATATATAGGTATGGATATGCCTCAATTGAAGCAGACTTCCCTAACTCGCCCCAACACAACAGAAGAGGACTCTTTTTCATCGTATAACAATTCAAAAACAGAAAATAAGTCATTGGTACAGTTTCACCATGGTCAGCTAAACTAACGACTACACAACTACCTCAAGTCATGAAATTAATCACCAAGACTCATTCAGAACTCCTTGATCATAAACTAAAATGCAACCTAGTTCTAAAACACATTTCGAGTCTGTTGAAATAACCAAATCACAAATTGGATATCATCTTAACCAAATGTTTACTATGGCCAACTCAAAATTTCTAAATAAACTAGAAATCAACCAATGATCCAATTAACTTATGAGCCCCCAAGGACCCATGTAAAATTTTGAATATGACAACCACTCTCCAAATCCCGTAGAACTATCAAAACTCACATACAAACTATTAACTCAAATGTTAGTTTTGGTGTAACTTTTCAAATTTCAAGCTTCTAAGAGTATAATTTCTTCTCCAAAACAAATCCAACAACCTTGAGAGTTATGCCACTCATTCTTGCATGTAAAAAATAACAAGATAAGCTTATGGGGAAGGCCAACATAGAGGAAAAAAATTAAAATACAAAACAATCATGCGGGTTATTACATTAAGTAACAATGAAAAACATGGACTCAGAATTGTATTTATACATATGGATGAAGCTATAGAGAATAAAAGAATAGTTGTCAATTGATGAAGACAAAATAACCAAGTTTTTAGGAAAACCACGACGCAAAAGTCCTAGTACAAAATGAATTCCCCAATAAATTCTGGTTTATGAGAAAAATATATTGCATCAAGGAATTCACACTTAACAAGAAAATATTATCATATTTGTACATATTAAAGGATCTTTGAAATAGGAGAAATAAATAGAAAATGCGTGAAGAAAAACCTAGGTAAACTTGGGTTTGAATCTTGCAAATCTTTGTCTAATCCTTATTGAATCGGAAAAAAAATTTCACCTAATCCTATATATAGCATCACTATTGTACTATTAAATCTTTCATTTAAAGAGAGATAATCATACCAAAAAAACATCAAGTATGCCTTATTTTGAGAGAGAAACAAGTGGCGTCGCTGAAGAGAATGTGTGCCTATCAATTATATGCATAACACTTTTCAATCTACCAGCTGAATCATTGTATTACATCTTTTACTTTTGCTATGATTTTATTAGGTGTTTGATATTTATTGTATTATTATAAGGTTATCATATATTAGGTAAAAAAATTTGAAGGAGCTTAAGAAAGGATTTAGAAGTACACATACCAAAAAAGGTTGTTTGCTACAAAATAAATGAGCAGAGCACTAAAGTGTCAAAGAGATAAAGAAGTAAAGTGGTCTACACCATTAGTTGCAAGGCTACCCCTTCCTTTTCTATAAAAGCTTATTAAATCAAGAAAGGAGGTAACACGCTCCAAGTTCTTTGATCCACTAAAGTAGGTAAACATTAGCATACTTCTTGTTGACATGTTGCATGGCATTCTCTAGTATGCAAGCTATTTGAGAGGTGTAGTAACCAATAAAAGGAGATTAACAGAAAATGCTACGAAAGTGCTCACTGAAAAATGCACCCCGAATTTAAATACTCTACCAAACAAATGAAAGACCCCAAAAGTTTTAACATTGAAATCTCTATGGGGCAGCGGGTAGTCGCTAAGTCACTTTACGAATTGGGAGATAGCATTAATTTGATGCCCTTGTTACTATTTAAAAAGATAGGTTGGGTAGTACTTGACCCACTTTAGTTATGTTGCAACTAGCTACAAAGTCCTAAACTAAGCTTGAAGGTATTATGAAAGATGTATTCTGTATAGATTGGTTAATTGTTCTTCTCGTGGATTTCATAATCCTTGATTTTGAGATTGATCTGGAAGTTTCATTTATTTTGGGACGTCCATTTTTAGCTAAGAAGAAATCGATTATTGATGTGGTTAGCAAGCTTATGATACAAATATATGATAAAGTAGAAGCGTTCAATAATTAAAATCCACTTAGAAATCCACTTGTCTATGCAAACATCTCTATCGTGCAAGTCATAGAAGGTTATGCAGAATCAACATTTAGAATAGCAGAAGACAGAATAAAATAAAACTCATAAGCAAGGGGCTACTTTGCAACTCTTTATAGAATATTATGGAAGTGTGTGCTCGACAAACGCATCTACAAATTCCCAATGAGGAGTTGAAGTTAAAAATATTCATATATTCCCTTACAAGAGAGGCTAAAGCATTATACCAAAATATACTACGTAATTCCATCCACACATGGGT
This sequence comes from Capsicum annuum, assembly GCF_002878395.1. NCBI lineage: Eukaryota > Viridiplantae > Streptophyta > Magnoliopsida > Solanales > Solanaceae > Capsicum > Capsicum annuum. Next base: position 66,348,984 of record NC_061113.1, on the reverse strand, counting down.
TATGCTAGTTTAAACATTTTTATATGAGTGGAGCTCGACGAGAGAAAAAGTAAAACTCGTAAATAATATTCTCTACTTTGGACAAATTGAAGATGAACTATTATTAAAGGCATGATATAGGTTTAAGCAATTATTTCTATCTCTAGAGCAAGGTATTCAAGAGGGAGTTATTTTGATACATTCTATGGTGACCTTGACTAAGAGAACAAATCTATAGCTAACTTATTACAGGAGAATGTTTGGAGGATACCATATTAGCGACATCAACTAAATTGTTAGACAAACTTACAAAACATGAAAGCTTATGGAACTTCAAATTTAGAAAATTAATAAAAAATATGCAAGGAGGTAGAGATGAGTAGAAAGAGTGCAACTGTAATAGAGATTTCTGCAAGATAAGCCACTTCAGTAAAGCTAGGTAATAACACCAAACTAGTTGTACCGTAATGCTAAATCAAGCGATGAGAGAAACCAACCCAACTTTGTTTTTTAATTATCTTGATTTTTTTTCAATTATTTTGGTTGTTATTTTGTTTTTGTAGTAATATAAACAACAAAGTGAACTATGAGAAGGATGTGATAAGGAGCACTAATGTCAGAAACTAAGCTTGGGGTACCGTACGAGAAATGAGTATTTGGGATGAAGTTTGAGTATTCCTATTCTGCAAGTGTTTTTGTTTCGACCTTTAGCCATTCTTGAATCTATTATACCCAAAATTCATTACACACTGCGGACAATATATGTTTTAAGTGTAAGGTGAAGAGATTCTTGGTCAGATGTTTTTATGTTCTAGTGTGTCGTACTATTAGTTAACTTTATAAGTACAACCCTCAAGTTTTATTTTTAGTTCTTTTTCGAGACCTTTGAATTGTACGCAGTTTTTTTAGGATATTTTTCATTTTAATATTTTTGTAAGGAGTACAAAGAGAAGTGAAACACCTTGCATTTAGAACCTAAGAAAGTTTCTTGATTTTGAGCTCACTTGACATCAAACGACTTGTGGGTACTAGTCGTATGATGAGGCACGGTTTAGGGTCCCCCTGTCATATATTAGTCAGTATATTTTGATTGATTTTTATCCAAGATACGATTAGGAATCTTGCTAGTTATATGATAGGGTATGAGGTGCATGTTTCTAAGTTATATGATGCCCTAAGTTGAGTCTAGTGGATTCTGACCAAGGTATGGTTCTAAGGGTACTTCTCATATATTAGGATATGAGTTAGTCTATAGTGGTCATATGTTTGTCAGTATTAAGGTCTAAGATAATACCTAGGGTACGAGATAGGGTACCACTCATACCATAGGGTACAATTTAGGGGGTGTAGTCGTACCCTCCTGCGGTCAAGTTATTAGTTTTTAAGTTGGGGGTATTCCAGACATTTCTCACCCCAAAGCCCTTAAGTCCCAATGTCTTATAACCTATTATAGCCTCTCATAACTCACATTGGAAGATTTAAACCCACTTAAAATCCTCTCTAAACTCTTTCAAGAAGATTGGCTAGGTTTTCTTCAAGTGTTCATTTAAAGGCTTCAAGATAAAAAATTCCTTCCATCAATCTTAGTGAATAAGGCATGTGACTCTTCCTTCATTGTTAGTTCATAAATATCATGTGTTTTAAAGTGTGATTATGATTCTTAAAAGGTGGTTTTGAAAATTAAAATTGAGGGTTTTGTTGCATATGGTTGAGTATTGTTTACTCTTGTTTTAACTTGTGCTTATACATGTTTTTTATGATGGTTTGCACATGTGGATGCTTGGTGATTATGGTTTATCAATTGGGTCATGGGTAACTCTAAACTTAATGGTTTTTATTTTGGTTTTGGTCTTGGTAAAGGTATGCCCTCAACGTGTTTGTAAAAATGTCCAAGAGAATAAACTAGTCATATGTTAAATGGTGTTTTAAACTAAGGCATTGGCCTAATGAATATGAATGGATTGTAAATGGTTTTGTGAAAGCCTTGTTGGCCATGTAATGATTTAAATGGTAACCTTGGTGGTTTAAATTGGTTAACAAGGTTTTGAGTTCCTAAACATTAAATTGATGTAAGTCTTTACTAGGCAATGAGTTTGAGTCCCTACACTTTGAAATGAGCTAGTGTCCTTGTTAGACAATGGGTTCAAGTCCCAAAGTCAAATAAATGAATGGTTGATCAATAATGAAAATGGCATGTTGCACGCTTGCTAATGAGGTTGGTATGACGATACCAGCGGAATGCCTTGGGTAAGTAATTGGATTAATGGTTTTGTAGATGTGTGTATTGAATATTTTAATTAAGCTTTAAAGAGAGTTGAGTAGCTAGTTGTGAAGATATAGATCTCGAGGGATCAATACTGGAAACCATGTTTGCCGGCATGGGGTCAAAACGACTTGAGGTTCGATTCCACTTGCTTACTATGACCGGGAGGTTCGAATGGTCAAAATGGCTTGAGGTTTGAGTCCTCTTGCTTAATGTGACCGAGAGGTTCAAATTTTCCTAAATATATAATGTGGGAGGTTCGAGTCCCCCATGTTGACACCCAATTTTGACCTCCCGATACTACATTTAGGCTGTTATTTTAACAAAATTATTAATTTTTAAACATTAGTATTTTTTGCATATTTTTCTTGCATCAAACAGATTTCTCGCATATCGCATTCACAATTTAGAAAAAATGCATAAATTATTTTATCATCTTGTAGCATCATTTTTATAATTTTTTGAAAGTAAATATGACATCTTACATAATTTTATTAATTAAATTATTTTTTCACGTAATTATGCACACTCACATTTTTGCAAATACATTGCCTAGTTTTTCATTATTTAATACATTTTTTTTTCATATTATTATTTATTATTACAATTTATTATTTAATTATTATTATTGTTACTATTTATTATTATCTATTATTTTATTATTTAATATTATTATTTATTTAATTATTATTATTATTATTATTATGTATTAATTATTATCTTTATTTATTATTTATCATTGTTATTATTTAATTATTATTACTATTATTATTTATTATTATTATTATTATTATTATTATTTCTACTAAAATTTAAATAACAGCCTAAAATTAACGTCACTTTGCCTAATGTTTTTATCTTTTAGCCTCAATTTTATTCGATTCCTCACAATTTTAGCCTATTCTTATTCAAATCATTTTAATTCTAGCCAATTTATATCAAATTCAGCCACAAATACTTCAAATTAAATTGTTGAGCCCCTATTTTAATCTCAGTCGTTGATCACAACTAATCCAACGGCTGAGATGATCTCAACCTTTCTTTACTATTTAAAACCAAACATAAACCCTAAACCTAATACCAAAACCAAAATCAGCCATAGCTTCCTTCTCTCTCTCAAAAATCTCTTACCATTGCCCTCTCTCTCTCTCTCTCCGTCATCGACCAGCCCCTTTCGCCATTTCCCCCGCCTCTTCGATGAATAACTCCAGTAGCCCCCTCTCACGCGTCCCGCTGTCTATTCATCATCGCACCTCCGTCCACCCTTTAACCACGAAAATAGCCGATCCAGCGCCGTCTTCAGCCACCATCGAACGCCGTTGCACCTCCTCTCAAACTACCGATACCAGCTGCTCCCTACCAGCTCTGGAACCCCTTTTTATGCCACTGCTGCACAACCATGATCTCGCTGTTTGGGCGTCACCAAAAGTGATGACTGGTGAGGCGGCACAACAACTAGTGTAGCGATGAATTTCCTTCGCAATGTCTGGTGAGACACCGATTAATGACTTATTCGAAAATAGATTGATTACAGGTTGATGCATATGAAGCTATCGCCAGCTGAAGAACAGGAAAACTGTGGCTAAAGAGAGTAATACCCTTAGCTTGCATTGTTGTACCTAGCCGTTAAATCTGTTAAGTAACTGTAGTTTCTATTTATGGTTAAGTTCTTTTTTTATTTTGGGTCCCTAAGTTAATTTAAATACACATTAGGAATCCAAAATTGTTCAAGGGTCCCTTTCTAGTCCAAGGAACATTCCTGCAGAGGAAGTACAATTTCAGCCTTATCCCTTAAAGATTAGGATGATTCAGCTAGGGTTGAAATACTATAAATTGTAATGAGTCATTTCCATTTTTACTATCATATATGAAAAATATCTTAGCCGTAATTAGTTCTTAGCTTAGTTCTCAGTCTAGCTTAGTTCCATTTCTGCAATTTACCTGGCTATTATTCCACTAGAACACTGTCCCATTACCTCTTGTTAATTGTTCTGCAATATTTGGTATCAGAGAACTTTCTTGAGCTCTGTGGGATAGCAATGTCTACAGATATGGATGAAATTAAGTCAATGTTTGAAAGGATGACGGTGGATATTGACAACTTTAATGTTAGACAGAATCAATTGGAGGCTCAACATAAAAAAGGCTTTGGTTGAGTTGAAGGAATCTATAGAAGAAACTAGAAGGTTTAATTAGGGTAAGAGTACTGAAGGGCAAGATGGAGGTGGTGAGGTTCATACCCCTTCACGGAATCCCATGGCTTGGTTACCTCCTTCTACTGGAAGATCTCCAATGCCCTCTTGTTCTCCGGCTAGAGTTCACGCGGGGGTGGTATCTATGCCTCAATATACAGCAACCAAGGGACCAGTTCCATAGCCGGCCCAAGTTGGACAAATATCAGGAGGAACATCTGGAGTTGACAGAAATAATGGTCCACCAATTCAAGCTCAGTATCACTTCGGAGGTCCAACAATGTCTAGGATGACCAAGCTGGAGTTGGCTTTGCAAGGTAGAGAAATTTTTTTCCTTGGATGAGGTAGATTATAATTTAAGAGTTAAAGTAGCATCTATCCATTTTAATGATATGACCATTGAGTGGTATTTGGCTTATATGAGGAGTAGGGCTCATCTACCTCCTCCTTCATGAGAAGAATATGTTTATACCTTGATGGATAGATTTGGGGCTGAGTACTAAGACCCCATGGCTGAGTTGAAATTAGTAAAGCAAACTGGATCAGTAGAAGAGTATCAGAAGGAGTTTGACACAATTATGACTAGGTTGACTCTACCTCCTGAGTATGCTATTAGTGCCTATATCACTGGGTTGAAACCAGAGATTGGGTTTGCTGTCAAGAATCATAGACCTCATTCCCTTCCCCAAGCCTATCAATTATCCAGGAACACAGAATTGCAAGTTAATGCTCAACTCAAATTGACCAGGTCTACAATGTATAGTGGGGGTACTAGTCAGAGTAAGGGGTCATCTCTTGGGACTAGCCCACAGAAAAGATTATCAATCACCAAAAAGGGATAACATTTAGGATCTCAATAAAAGCAATACTAAGAGTCTTACTCCAGCTGAGATGAGTGAGAAGAGACAAAAGCGACTTTGCTTTTTTTGTGAGAAAAAGTTTCCCCCTAGTTATAAGTGCAGTACCTCTAAGCAAATTTATTTGTTGGAAATGGATGATGGAGAGGTAGAGGAAGAAGAAGCACAGTTTGAAGAACCAGGTGTGACTGAGATAGAGGTAAAAAGAGTGGAGGAGAAATGTGAAATATCAATTCATGCCTTAAATGGACTTCCTGGATTTCACACACTAAGAGTGAAAGGGTACAATGAGAAGAAACCTCTCAATATCTTAGTTGACTCAGGAAGTACTCACAATTTTATAGATAATGAAGTTGCTAGACAGTTGGGGTTGGAAGTGATATCAGTGAAACCTCAGTCTATCAATGTTGCTGATGGAGGAAACAGGCAAACCAATGAGATGTGCAAGGAACTACTTTTGTTGACAGCTTCCTACTTCTTTCCTTGAGGTCTTGTGATATGATTTTGGGAATGAAGTGGTTGTTTTTATTAGGTGATCTTTAGCTCAATTTCTAGAAACTTACACTATCCTTTATGTATCAAGACAAGAAGGTATAGTTACAAGGAGACAAGGAAAGCACCAAGATAGTGGATGCAAGGGAGTTGGACAAGATGACTCACAATAGTGGTCATTTGTTCATAATCAAAGTTTTACCGGCAGAATCAGCGGATATCCACCCTGAAATTGTGACCTTGATCGAGGAATTTCACATGTTGTTTGGACACCCTCAACAACTCCCTCCATCCAGGGCCACATTTAATCATAGGATTCCACTACAAAGGGGCAACAATTCAATAAATACTAAACCCTACAAGTATTCATCAAAACAGAAGGACATAATTGAAAAGTTGGTACAAGAGATGTTGGATCAAGGCATAGTACAGCCTAGTTGTAGCCCTTATGCCTCACCAGTGGTGCTAGTAGGTAAAAAGGATGGCTCTTAGAGGTTGTGTATGGATTATAGAACCCTAAATAAGATCACTATCAAGGATAAGTTCCTTATCCCCATTGTTGAGGAACTGTTGGATGAGTTAAGAGGTTCCAAAGTGTATACTAAGCTTGACTTGAGGTCGGGCTACCATCAGATAAGGACTCGAGAAGACGTGCAAAAGACTACTTTCAGGATATATTCCGGTCACTATGAGTACTTAGTGATGCCTTTTGGCCTCACTAATGCCCCCTCAAGCTTCCAAGGTCTCATGAATTATGTTTTCGAAGTATACCTCAGGAAATTCGTCCTAGTTTTCTTTGATGACATTCTTGTTTACAGTAGAAACATGGAAGAGTATTTACAGCACCTGAGAATTATGATTGACCTGCTCATCAAACATCAATTTTTTGTTAGGAAGGGAAAATGTTCTTTTGGTGCTACCAGGGTGGAATACTTAGTGCATTTCATCTCTGCAGAAGGTGTAACCATTGACCCTAAGAAGATTGAAGCTGTACAAAAGTGGCCTGCTCTTAAATCTGTTAAGGAACTAAGAGGATTTTTGGGTCTAGCTGGCTATTACAGGAGGTTCATTAGGAGGTATGGTTGGTTAAGCAAGCCTCTTACTGAACTTCTAAAAAAAGAAGGGTTCATTTGGAGTGATAAGGCTACACAGACTTTCAATCAACTTAAGGAAGCTTTAACTCATGCACCTGTACTCAGCTTGCCTAGTAGTACACTCCAATTTATGGTAGAAACTGATGTATGTGACATTGGTATGGGTGCAGTATTGATGCAGGAAGGGCATCCTCTAGCATACCTGAGCAAGGGGTTATCATCAAAACATCAGGTTCTATCTGTTTATGACAAAAAACTCTTAGTTCTGGTTTTGGCAATAACCAAATGGTCACAATACTTATTGGGAAGATAGTTTGTTGTAAGGACAGATCAAAAGGTTCTTAAGTTTTTACTTGATCAAAAGCTTCATATGGGTACTCAGATGAAGTGGATAGCAAAGCTTATGCAGTTTGACTTTTAGATTGAATACAAGAAAGGAAGAGAGAATAAAGCTGCCGATTCCCTCTCAAGAGTGCCAGCTGCTTACTTGTTTCTATTATCAGTAATCCCTGTGGGAACCAATCTCTTCCAAAGGATCAAGGCAAGTTGGGATGAGGATGAAGAACTCAAGGAACTAATCCAAAAATTAATAGACCAGGATGAAGATCAGAAGGGGTTCACCTACTATAACTAACAACTCAGGAAATATGAAAGGTTAGTGACAGGGATGGATGAGCAACTCAGGCATGACATTATGCAGTTGTGGCATGATGCTCCTAGTGGTGGTCATTCTGGAATGGAAAATACTTACAGAAGGCTGTCATAATGTTCTATTGGAAAAAGATAAGAGAGAATGTTAACAATTATGTCAGGAGTTGTTCCATATGCCAAAGGAGTAAATATGATGCTGCAGCATCACCTGGCTTTTTACAACCCTTGGCAATCCCTACTTCTGCTTGGTCCAACATTAGTATGGACTTCATTGATGGGTTGCCAAAGTCTAAGGGTAAGACTACCATCATGGTAGTGGTAGATAGATTGACCAAAAGTGGCCACTTCATAGCCCTCAGTCATCCCTACACAATTGTGACTATAGCTTAAGTTTTCCTTGATCAAATTTTTAAACTACATGGCATACCTGAGAATATAGTCAGTGATAGGGACCCCATTTTCCTTGGCAGGTTTTGGCAAGAGTTGTTCTCAGTACATGGAGTAACCTTGAGTACTTCAACTGTGTACCACCCTCAATCTGATGGCCAAACAGAGGTTCTCAACAGAACCTTAGAGACATATTTAAGATATTTTTGTCCTGATAATCAATCGAATTGGTCCATCTACTTACCTATGGCAGAGTGGTGGTACAACACCATATTTCATTCAGTTATCCAGACCACCCCTTATGAGGCCCTATATGGTCAACCACCACCACTTCATCTTCCTTATATCGCAGGAGAAGTTATAGATGAAGAGGTGGATAGGAGCTTAATTACCAAGGAACTCAAATCTCAGATCCTCTAATATCATTTGGGAAGGGCACAACAAAGGATGCAGTCCTTAGCTAACAAAGGAAGAAGTGATAGACAACTGGAAGTAGGAGATTGGGTGTACCTCAAAATACAACCATACAGACAAGCCACCCTCTCTAATCAGGCTTTCACTAAACTATCAGCCAAGTTTTATGGACCTTACCAGATCATTCAAAGTGTGGGGTCAGTGGCCTACAAACTTCTCTGCCCCCTTAAGTGTCAATCCACCCCACCTTTCCTGTTTCTCAGCTAAAACCTTGTAATAGGGTCCCTAGCCACTTCACTCACCCCCCAAATGTTGATCCAACCAGTCCTTACTATGAGGAACTGGAAAATATACTAGAAAAAGGAATGATAAAGAGGGGAAACAAGGCCATCCCTCAACTTTTGATTCACTGGAAGAACATGACCAAAAAGCATGCCATATGGGAAGATTATTAAGTGATGAAGATCATATTTCCGTCATTCTTCCTTGAGGACAAGAAAGTTTTGAAGGAAGGAGAAATGATGCAGATGAAGCTGTCACCGGCTGAAGAATAGGAAAATCATGGCTGAAGAGAGTAGTACCCTTAGCTTGCGTTGTTGTACCTAGCCGTTAAATCTGTTAAGTAACTGTAGTTTCTATTTATGGTTAAGTTCTTTTTTTATTTTGGTTCCTTAAGTTAATTTAAATACATATTAGGAATCCACGATTGTTCAAGGGTCCCTTTCTAGTCCAAGGAACATTCCTGCAGAGGAAGTACAATTTCAACCTTATCCCTTAAGGATTAGGATGAGTCAGCTAGGGTTGAAATACTATAAATTGTAATGAGTCATTTCTATTTTTACTATCATATATGAAAAATATCTTAGCCTTAATTAGTTCTTAGCTCAGTTCTCAGTCTAGCTTAGTTCCATTTCTGCAATTTACCTGGCTATTATTCTACTGAAACACTGTCCTATTACCTTTTGTTAATTGTTCTGCAACATAGGTTTTATCTTATCTTTGCTATTATTAATATCATATTACTTTTGTGATTTGAAATTCACTAAGCTTAAGTTGATTTTTGTCGTTTAGGTGGTTAGATCGTCACTTCAACTTCTTGTTTTGACTTTGATTGACTGTTATGTTGTTGGCATTGCGATTTTCATATGCTCTTGATTTTTATAATCGTGTACAACACTGTGAACTTGAAAGTATGAGAAGTTCCCGAGCTTGATTATTTAAAGTTGTATGATTTATATCAACAGGATATTTATATATCTTTTGACAAGTTGAAAATTATTTTGTGCATAATTAAGGGCCCGTGATTTTACATGATTAATTATTTTTTGTTACATGACTGGCTGCATTCCTTTACAATTTTCTCTATGTGTCTATTTATGTTAAATTATCTATTTTGGGTTTATTTACTGATTTTTCTTCTTCATTTGGTACAAAACAGATTTTTCTTTACTCGTCTATTTCTGATTATTTGATAACATTTTTCAATTGATTCACTATATTAATTTCCTTTATTTGTTTATATATGATCATTTGATATTGTAATTAATTCACTATGTTAGGAAATATGACATTCTTATTTTGTGGATTGATTTTTCTTTTCGTTTAAATCGTTGTTGACTGATTTCCTTTTTCTAATAGTACTAAGATAATTTTTTTTTACTTAGGATAATTATGGTAAACTTTGATCTATCCTAATTTCACTGTCTTAATTTATTCTATCTAAAAGTTATGATTGAATAATTGATTCTTCCTCCCATTTTTATCACTTTGATTGATTTAGGCTAATTGATTTATGCTCATTATTGGAGGCTAAAATATGGTTCTTTCCGTTTATTTTATTTTTTGACTTCACACAATTTTTTTACTATAAAAAGGATACCCTCTCCTATTTTGGAGGGGAGAGAACTTACATTCTACAATATCTACTCTCTCTATACTTTCACTACTCTCTGTGATAAACAAGAAACTTACAACTCACATGATCACAAGAAAGCTTTGAGGGGTCGTTTGGTAGTGTGTGATAAGAAAATTAATGCATGTATTAGTTTTATGTATTAGTAATACCTTGTTTGGTATACATTTTCAGTCTATGTATAACTAATATTTGCATTAGTTGTACACTCTATTGTGTATTATACTATGCATAACTAATACCATCATTTTCTATGTATTAATAATACAAAGCTTTCAATACATGCATTAGTTTATTAAATGATAAATTTACCCCTCAACTTCTTTTCAATTCCTTTCCGTTCTTATCCCCAAACTATATCCATTTCACTGATAATTGAATCTTGCAAATGATTCAATATAATAATACTTGATCAAGAAAGTAAATGCGGTGATTATTTTTCTACTTACTTACTACCACAGTAAGACTGTGATGCTACTGGATCACTTTTTAAATTAGCAGCAAGTTAAAAATAGCTTTGCCAAAACGTACAAATGCAGAAAAGTTAGAAGAAACATAGAGCTGGATCTTTTTTTTTTTTTGAGAAATTGGTAACATTGAACAGCTTTGCCAAAATGCACAGATGCAGAAAAGTTGAAAGAAACATAGAGCTGGATTTGTCTTTTTTTTTTTTTTAGAAATCGGTAACATTGGAGCAGATCCAAAATTTAATCCATAAAGACTGGCAGATTTCAAATATTGAATCTTTTATGCAAAAATTTTGCCGGTTCAGGATTTTCGAATAAAACTTTGCCGGCGAAAAGTTCGCTGGTTTCCGATCTCTTTCTCTGCTTGTTATTTCCAAATAAGTGAAAGTGTGTTCTTAACACAAGATTGGAAAAAGAATATAGAACTTTAAATAAAGGGTATTTTAGTAAATAAATATTATTTGATAAAAATTATATTTTTTATTTTATTCCTAATACATCAAACCGAACAACGTATAAAAAATATTGCATGCATAACTAATATAAGTATAACTAATACGTGCATTACTAATACAAGTATTATCAATACACTCTATTCATCATTATTCTTATACACTCTACCAAACGATCCCTAAGTGAACAAGGAACAATCCGACTTTATTACATTTTGTATTTACTTATTGGAGCATTAATTCCTACCCTGTGCTGCTTGGGTTTTCTTATTATTATTACTTCTTGTTATCGTCAATCAGTAAGTCTCTATCGACGTAACTTTCTTTATTGATAATCCTAGCAAACATGTTTACAAGGATTATTCGGTGTTTGCTTGCTATGTTTGTGTTATATTATATTCTTGCTTGTATTGCTATTACGTGTTGTCTCACATATATAAATAGACAGTTTCAAAGATTTGAAGAGTCGTCGGGATATTGGGGAAGGGGTTGTTCATTCATTTTTTCCTTACTTAGTTATTTATTTAATTCATTGTATTGTAATAACTTTTGTAAATCTCGATATAATAAATTCGGGACTGCTTGGGGGGCAGGGTCGTATGTGCTCTATGAAATCATGTAGGCAAACATAAATAAGGTTCATGTTTATGTCCTTTTCTATTCTTACATGAATCACTTAGTTAAATCTTAAAGTTGGATAACAATAAATTTCTTTTTGGCGCCTAAAAAGAGTTAGTAACTATCGCCTTATTAATTTAAGTTTGAATGTGTCAACTTAATTTATAACATGTTTGTTTACTTCTAACATGCTTAATAAAGTTTTGAAATATTATGATATTTTAAACATTTTAAATCACAATTTTCAACAATTATATTTTAATTCGAATAACAACTTTTAGCACTTTACATAATATCTTCAGCACGGTAGAATCAATTTTCAGCATATTAACTAATTTTCAGCATTTTTTAGCATATTTATGCACTTTTTCAGCAATTAAAAATTAATTTTTTTAACATCTTAATGTCAATTTTCAGTCTTTAGTATGAATTTCCAGCAACTTAGATTAAGTTTTTGCATGTCTAAATCAGTTTTTAACAACATAGATTAATATCCAACATGTTTAAATTAAATTTTCAGCAACTTTAAATTAATTTTCAAGCATGTTTAAATTAATTTTAAACAATTTTAAATACAATTTCGACATGTTAAGTTGAATTACTAGTATGAATAATAGTTTCTCGTATGTTAAGCATAAATTTTCAGCATATTCATATATGGATAAATGTTAGAAAATAAGTTTTCAATATGTAAGCATAACAATTTGAATGTTAGGATAGCATACATATTTTCCTACACACTTGACCATTTTAAGCATGAAATTCAAGTATGTTTTTTGCATGTTCACATTTATCCATTTTAGCATGTTTAATTTACTTTCTTTCACTAACATATTCATTTTTGACATGCCCTTACCAATTTTTACATCACATTACTTGACATGAACCATAGTTATCTTTTGTCATGCTAACAATTGTTTAACACATAGATACCATGCCTATAGGTTAACGACAATAAATAATTTACTTTTCTTTGCATGCTACAGTAATTAACGTTCATTAATCAAGAGGCAAGCTTGGGATAGTTATGTGCTACTTGCAGTCCAATGTGTTATGCGCTTTGAGTCCTAGGCAACATAGCTCTACTTTTGTCTAGAACACAAATCCAAAATAGTAAAGTCCAATGCCTCTTGGACGATATGTGGGACGATAAGAATAACTAGAAGACGTTAGTTTTATCCTTGTCATAGAACGCCTTTAGACATCTAGCCTAGATGGAGTGGGAGGGGTAGTCATTCGAAAATGATGATTCCAACAGATATTGACAGAAAGGCTAAATGACATTATTACTTGTCTAAGAGTTCGACCCTTAGGTCGGATGATGATTAACAAGTTCGGGTTCTGATCCGAATAAAATTAAAATATTTCTTTATATGGATTTGGTCGATTTCTTTTTACCTTACATATTCATTTGTTTGGGTTAGTTAATTGTAGAAGCGGTCCCCTTTTGTTGTAAATTATTTCATTTCTTTCTCCTTGCTTATCCTATTTACATGTTTTATTTATTTTATCACTTAGATAATCAACAATTAGAAATAACAACATAACATATGTTTTGTGTATTAATTGCTTTATCACTTAATTAGCTTTCAAATTAATAATAAAATAAGAGACCTTATTCGATTACATAGAATCCCCATGTAAAGTATGAATTCGGCCAGGAACCACCTTTGTGGACCTCAAAAGGTGCCTGACACCTTTCTTTTGAGGTATTTTGAACCCTTACTCGAACTCTGGTGAACTAAGACTAAATAACAAAAAATAGGTTCATAGTATACTAGTCTGGTGCCCTAACGCACCTTAATATGTTAGGTGGTGACTCTTTACATTCACATCTTTTAAACACATCAAAAGAGTTTATTAAGTCGAATTCCGTTCTCCACGAGGAAAATAAGGTGTGACACCCCATATTATGCTATGTGATCGGGTGCTTAAGTCACCTTAGTATATGAGTGGGAGGTTCAAGTCTTCCAAGCGTATATGTAAGATCATTCTCTGGTCCGTGAGACTACATGAATCAGGGCCAGACTAGGAGGTGAGAACTGAAGCCCATATATCCCGTGGGTATTATTAATATGATAGCTATGCTACACTACCCAGGATAAGATTTCAAGAATGCATACTAAGCCTTATTCCTTTCCCGACACTATATATATATGTATATACTTATGGTTGAACTTGATTTCTTGACTTGTTTTTGTATAATGACAATATTTTGTCCTTATCCTTGAGTTACATGCTAGCGCTCCAACCGCTAAACGTCTCCAAATACTGTATCCCCACACGGCCAGGTGTCCAAGCGGTTCGTGTGTTGACATTAAAGTGGTGATATTTTATACTTTGGAAGGCATTTATTTCGTGATCTTTCTATCTTATATCATAGACTTATTTTAGACTTGGTTTTTGGCTATTGTCGGGGGTATGTCCCAACATCCTACTAACTTTAGATTTGTAGAGGCTTTGTGGATTACTGTGTACTTGGGTGTGTTAAATTAGTATGTTGTCTTAATAGATTGATTTAGACACTTCAAAAGTTATGAGTATTAGTTTTATTTTCCGCTATCTTGTTATATGTTCGGAATTCATTTGACTCAAGGTATATGTTGGTTGGTTGTTTGGGTATCGGGGTGGTCTCTGGTCCTAGTTGGACTTGAGATACCTATTACAACAAGGCCCTGTTTGGGTCGTATCAAGTTGGTATTAGAGCCTAGGTTCATGGTCAGTTGGGTGTCCACAAAGTCGTGTCTACTATAGTCTCTTTTATGGGTGTGTAGCGCGACACACTTATAAAAAAGAGGCTATGAGGTATTTAGGAATTTTTTCCTTTCTTGTTGTTCATATCGAGCTATAGAGTCTATGTTCTTAGGTTCTTCTGATTTTTGTTTGCCCACATTTTAGATGATGCCTCCAAGAATATCTAAATCTGATGTTCAGGCGAACTCTTCGATTCTGACTGAGCAAAATATGAATGAAGCTCGTCTAACTTCTGGGATCCAAACTTGGTCTGGGGTCGCTGCTTATGATTGCCCTTATGAAGTTCCATTGGTCCCTACTGATCTTTCTCCAGGTGGTGACACTCTTGTTCAGTCACCTTAAGGAGATATTTTAAATGCAGAGTTCCATCGTTCTATTCAGCCGTTGACCTAGATAGTGGTCTCCTTGTCACACTAGTCTGGTCTTATGAGAGGGTAGAGTGATTTAAAGATGTGGGAGAGGCAAAACAAGAGCTCCAAACATTCATAGCAAGGTATGGGTCGACACCATAAAAGTAGTCATGAGGGGAAATGAGCTAAGGAAGAGAGTTGGGAAAACCTTGTTCTTGCCCTTCGGCTAGAGCCCCTTACCCTTGGACATACGGTGGACGTCACCTTTCGAGAAGTAATGGTCCCAGGATGCGGGGTGACCAATATCTGTCTAGCGAGGTCTAGTTAGCTCTGCCCTATCCTTCTTACTGGTTTTGTGGTCGGTGTCATCGTGGGTTTTGTCCTGAAAGGAAAAATAGATTCTTCAATTGTGGTCAGGTTGGTCACATGAAGAGGAACTGTCCTTTTAGGATTACTTCTGGGGCTAACAAGGTCCCATTGCCACTTCATCAACCCTAGCACCAATGAGTGTTTTCTCTAATACCGATACTGATCGGAATCATCTAGACACTCTTTCTAATCGTCGGGAGTCCGAAGCCTCTCCTGATGTTGCCATGTTATTTGAGAGGAGGCAACACGCTCCAAGTTATTTGATCCACTAAAGTAGGTAAACATTAGCATACTTTTTGTTGACATGTTGCTTGGCATTCTCTAGTATGCAAGCTATTTGAGAGCTGTAGTAACCAAAAAAAGGAGATTGACAGAAAATGCTACGAAAGTGCTCACTGAAAAATGCTTCCTTTGGATTTAAATACTTTACCAGAAAAATAAAAGACCCCTAAAGTTTCAACATTGAAATCTCTATGGGGCAGCGGGTAATCGCTAAGGCAATTTACGAATTGGGAGCTAGCATCAATTTGATGCCCTTGTCACTATTTAAAATGATAGGTTGGGTAGTCCTTGACCCACTTTAGTTATGTTGCAACTAGATACAAAGTCCTAAACTAAGCTTGAAGGTATTATGAAGGATCTTCCCGTGGATTTCATAACCCTTGATTTTGGGATTGATCTAGAAGTTTCATTTATTTTTGGACGTCCACTTTTAGCTAAGAGGAAAACGATTATTGATGTGGTTAGCAAGCTTATGATACAAATATATGATAAAGTAGAAGCGTTCAATAATTATAGTCCACTTAAAAATCTACTTGTCTATGCAAACATCTCTGTCGTGCAAGTCATAGAAGGTTATGCAGAATCAACACTTACAATAGCAGAAGCCTGAATAAAATAGAAATCATAAGCAAGGGACTACTTTGCAATCCTTTATAGAATATTATGGAAGTGTGTGCTCGACAAACGCATTTGCAAATTCCCAATGAGGAGTTGAAGTTAAAAATATTCATATATTCCTTTACGAGAGAGGCTAAAGCATGGTACCAAAATACACTACATAATTCCATCCACATATGGGTTATGCTAGTTTACACATTTTTATATGAGTGGAGCTCGACGAGAGAAAAATTAAAGCTCGTAAATAATATTCTCTACTTTGGACAAATTGAAGATGAACTATTACTGGAGGCATGATATAGGTTTAAGCAATTATTTCTATCCCTAGAGCATGGTATTTAAGAGGGAATTGTTTTGATACATTCAAGAGGGAATTTTTTTTATACATTCTATGGTGAACTTGACTAAGAGAACAAATCTATAGCTAAATTACTACAGGAGAATGTTTGGAGGATACCATATTAGCGACATCAACTAAATTGTTAGACAAACTTACAAAACATGAAAGCTTATGGAACTTCAAATTTAGAAAACTAATGAAAAATATGCAAGGAGGTGGAGATGAGTGGAAAGAATGCAATTGCAATAGAGATTTCTCCAAGATAAGCCACTTTAGTAAAGCTAGGTGATAACCCCAAACTAGTTGTACCATAATTATAAATCAAGCGATGAGAGAAACCAACCCAACTTTGTTTTTTAATCATCTTGATTTTTTCAATTATTTTGGTTGTTATTTTGTTTTTGTAGTAATATAAGCAACAAAGTAAACTGTGAGAAGGATATAATAAGAAGCACTAATGTCAGAAACTAAGTTTGGGGAGCCACACAAGAAGTGAGTATTTGGGATGAAGTTTGAGTATTCGTACACCACAAGTGTTTTTGCTTCGACCTTTAGCCATTCTCGAATCTATTATACCCAAAGTTCATTACACACTGGGGACAATATATGTTTTAAGTGTGGGGTGGAGAGATTCTTGGTCAGATGCTTTTATGTTCTAGTGTGTCGTACTATTAGTTAACTTTATAAGTACAACCCTCAAGTTTTACCTTTTGTTTTTTCTCGAAACCTTTGAATTGTACACAGTTTTTTTTAGGATATTTTTTAAATATTTTTGTAAGGAGTGCAGGAAGAAGTGAAACACCTTTGCTTTAGAACCTAAGAAAGTTTCCTGATTTTGAGCTCACTTGACATCAAACGACTTGTGGGTACTAGTCGTATGATGAGGTACGGTTTAGGGTCCCCCTATCATATATTAGTCAGTATAGTTTGATTGGTTTTTATCCAAGATATGATTAGAAATCTTACTAGTCGTATGATAGGGTACGAGGTACATGTTGCTAAGTCATATAATGCCCTAAGTTGAGCCTAGTGGATTCTGACCAAGGTATGGTTCTAGGGGTACTTCTCATATGTTAGGACATGAGTTAGTCCACAGTAGTCATATGTTTGTCAGTATTGAGGTCCAAGATAATGCCTAGTCTATAAGAGATAGGGTACCACTCGTACCATAGGGTATAGTTTAGGGGGTATGGTCGTACCCTCCTACGGTCAAGTTATCAGTTTTTAAGCTGAGGGTATTCTGGACATTTCTCACCCCAAAGCCCTTAAGTCCCAATGTCTTATAACCCATTTAAGCCTCTCATAACTCACATTTGAAGATCTAAACCCACTCAAAATCCTCTCTAAACTCTCTCAAGAAGATTGGCCAGGTTTTATTTAAGTGTTTATTTAGAGGCTTCAGGACCAAAAATTCCTTCCATGAGTCTTCGTGAATAAGGCATGTGACTCTTCCTTCATTGTTAGTTCATAAATATCATATGTTTTAAAGTGTGTTATGATTCTTAAATGGTGGTTTTGAAAATCAAAATTGATGGTTTTGTTGCATATGGTTGAGTATTGTTTACTCTTAATTTAACTTGTACTTATACATATTTTTTATGATGGTTTGCACATGTGGATGCTTGGTAATTGTGGTTTATCAATTAGGTCATGGGTAACTCTAAACTTAATGGTTTTGGTCTTGGTAAAGGTATGCCCTCAATGTGTTTGTAAAAATGTCCAAGAGAATAAACTAATTTATGTTAAATGGTGTTTTGAACGAAGGCATTAGACTAATAGATATGAATGGATTGTAAATGGTTTTGTGAAGGCCTTGTTGGCTATGTAATGATTTAAATGGTAACCTTGGTGGTTTAAATTAGTTAATAGGGGTTTGAGTCCCTAAACATTAAATTGATTTAAGTCTTTACTAGGTAATAAGTTTGAGTCCCTACACTTTGAAATGAACTAGTGTCCTTGTTAGACAATGGGTTCAAGTCCCAAAGTCAAATAAATGAATGGTTGATTTATAATGGAAATGGCATGTTGCACGCTTTCTAGTGAGGTTGGTATGACGATACCAGCAGTATGCCTTGGGTAAGTAATTGGATTAATGGTTTTGTAGATGTGTGTATTGAATATTTTATTTAGGCTTTAAAGAAGGTTGTGTAGCTGGTTATGAAGATATAGATCTTAAGGGATCAATACTGAAAACCATGTTTGCCGGTATGGAGGTCAAAATGGCTTGAGGTTTGATTCTACTTACTTAATATGACCGGGAGGTTCGAATGGTCAAAACAGCTTGAGGTTTGAGAATTTTCCTAAATATACAATGTGGGAGATTCGAGTCCCCCATATCATGCTATATGATTAGGTGCTTAAGTCCTCTAGTATATGAGTGGGAGGTTCAAGTCTTCCAACCATATATGTAAGATCATTTTCTAGTCTGTGCGGCTACACAAATCAGGGCCCGACCAAGGGGTGAGAACTGGAGCCCATATAGCCCGTGGGTATTATTAATATGACAGCTATGCTACACTACCCAAGATAAGATTTCAAGAATACATACTAAGCCTTGTTCCCTTTCCCGACACTATATATATGTATATACTTGTGGTTGAACTTGATTTCTTGACTTAGTTTTGAATAATGATAGTATTTTGTCCTTATCCTTGAGTTACATGCTAGCGCTCCAACTGCTAAATGTCTCCGAACGCTGTATCCCCACACGGCCAAGTGTCCGAGCAGTTCGTGTGTTGATATTAAAGTGGTAAGATTTTATACTTTGGAAGGTATTTATTTCGTGGTCTTTTTATTTTATGTCATAGACTTGTTTTAGACTTGTTTTTTGGCTATTGTCAGGGGCATGTCCCGATATCCTACTAACTTTGGATTTGTAGAGGCTTTATGGATTACTGTGGACTTGGGTGTATTAGATTAGTGTGTTGTCTTGATAGATTGATTTAGACACTTCAAAAGCTATGACTATTAGTTTTATTTTTCGCTATCTTATTATATATTTGGAATTCATTTGACTCAGGGTATATGCTGGTTAGCTGGTTTGGATATCGGGGGTGGTATCTGGTCCTAGTTGGAGTTGAGATACCCATTACAACAAGGCCCTATTTGGGTCGTGTCAAGTTGGTATTAGAGCCTAGGTTCATGGTCAGTTGGGTGTCTATAAAGTCGTGTCTACTAGAGTCTCTTTTGTGGGTATGTAGCATGACACACTTATAAAAGAGAGGCTATGAGACATTTAGGAATATTTCCCTTTCTTGTTGTTCTATATCGAGCTATAGAGTCTATGTTCTTATGTTCTTCTGATTTCTGTTTGCCCACCTTTTAGATCATGCCTCCAAGAAGATCTAAATCTGATGTTCAGGCAAACTCTTCGATTCTGACTGAGCATAATATGGATGGAGCTCGTCCAACTCTTGGGGTCCAGACTTGGTCTGGGGTCGCTGCTTATGATTGCCCTTATGAAGTTTCATTGGTCCCTACTGATCCTTCTCCAGGTGGTGACACTTTTGTTCAGTCACCTCAAGGAGATATTTTAAATATAGAGTTCCATCATTCTATTCAACTGTTGGCCTAGATAGTGGTCTCCTTATCACACTAGTCTGGTCTTATGAGTAGGCAGAGTGAGTCAAGGATGTGGGAGAGGCAAAATAAGAGCTTCAAATATTCATAGCAGGGTATGGGTCGATACCATAAAGGTAGTTATAAGGGTAAATTGGCTAAGAAAGTGAGTTAGGAAAACCTTGTTCTTGCCCCTTACCCTTGGACATACGATGGACTTCACCTTCTGAGTATAGTAGTGGTCCAAGGATGCGGGGTGCCCAATATCAGTCTAACGAGGCCCAGTTAGTTCTGCGCTATCCTTCTTGCTGGTTCTGTGGTTGATGTCATCGTGGGTTCTATCTTGAAAGGAAAAATAGATGTTTCAATTATGGTCAGGTTGGTCACATGAAGAGGAATTGTCCTTTTAGGATTGCTCCTAGGGCCAACAAGGTCCCCATTGCTACTTTATCAACCCTAGCACCAGAGAGTGCTTTCTCTAATACCGATACCAATCAGAATTATCTCGATACTCTTTCTGACCGTCGGGAGTCCGAAGCCTCTCCTAATGTTGACCCTGGTACATCAAAAACTCTTTTCTTATGGTGTGCATTGTTTACTTGATCTGAGGTCTACTCTTTCTTATATGACCCCATTTCTGGCTGTGGATTTTGGTTTAGATCCAAAGTGTCTGTTGGTTTGTTTTTCTATTTCTACTCTAGTAAGAGACTCCGTGGTTGTTAAAAGAGTCTATAACTATAGGGAGTGTGTAGTAGCTGTTGGTAGTAAGGAAACTCTAGTAGATTTGATAGAGTTGGACATGGGTATTTTGATGTTATTCTGGGGATAGATTGGTTGTACTCGTACTATGCTTCCTTAGAGTGTCGGACCCGTAAGATCATGTTTAAATTCTCTAATGAGCCAATTGTTAAGTAGGAAGGTGGTTCCTTATCTCCTAAGAGAAGGTTTATATCGTATCTTAGAGTTCGGAGTTTAATCTCCAAGGGTGTCTCTATCATCTGGTATAGGTTAAGGATCCTAACTCGGAGAGTCCTTTCTTACAATTCATTCCTGTGGTTAATGAATGTCTTGAGATTCTCCTTGACGACCTTCCTAGTGTCCCAGTAGGGAGATTGATCTTGGATTTGATCTTGTTTCGGACATTCATCCAATTTCTATTTCCCCGTATTGAATAGATCCGGCTAAGTTAAAAGAGATTAAGAAATAGTTGAAGTTTCCTTTTGATAAAGTTTTATCCACCCATGTGTTTTTCCATAGGGTGCTTGTATGTTTTCGTAGAAGAGAAATATGGGTTTCTTCGGATGCATATAGGTTGTCGGTAATGGGATAAGAGATTTAGAGTGACCTCTCTTTTAGGCAGACTAGTGTGTTGTGTGTGATATGTGATGGTTAATAGACATTAAGTCCGAACCTTAGATATTGATTTTTGTGAAAAGAGTATGTTAGTACGAGTATAGTAATACAAAACTTTCGGAGTAGATTGGTAGGCTTGGTAGAGTGTATAGAGGAGACGATGATAATGACCTAGGAGATACAAGAGTCGAAAAGTTGTGTTATGTATATAGACCGGAGGTCCAGGTTTAACCGATGGATTGAGGGCTAAGTTTTTAAATGGGTTAGGGCATGGAGTTGTCAGACTATAGTGTACTCTAGGTTGCATCTGGTGATAGATGATGTTTTAACTATAAGAGAGCTAAGTATTCCTAGTGTGTGTCCATAGTATTACACTTTAGAGTGGAGTATTGTGCCTATAGGTGTGGTAAGGGGGAGATCGGGTGCTAATCTTAATTTTCTTCTAGCGGTGGACTTCAAGGGAAGGTTGGATGAATTTACTACTATTCCAGCGATTCCATCCTATTCTGGTTAAGTGGGTACTCTACTAGTGTCGTGCATATTCTAATAGTGATGCGACGCGACCGAACAAGGGCCATAAACCAGGCCATAACCAAAAATATTCCAAAACATAATATAATTAATCCCAAAATGAAATATGATGGAATAGTGAGAAATTATGTCTGATGATGCCAACCTTAATACCAATACCAATGCTAAGGTTGACACTTATACCAATCTAACCCATAGTAGTACCACAAAGTCTCTAACCAAAAGAATAATAAAATCCAATTGGGACATGCCCCCAACCATGGCCAAAACCAATAACCGCATGACCAGGAAAGAAAACCTGGGATAACTAGTACATCCTCCAAAATATAGTGTGGCATCATGCACACGGTCACCAAGACCAACCTCACATCAACAAATATGTTTTTTTAGTTTTGGACCCCTCGGGACCTCCACCTTCCACGAATTTGCTACACATAACGCCGTTATTGCCCAATTAAAACCATTTCCAAGCAACCAATCAATCCAGTTACCATTTATTAACCAAGGCCATTTAGTGGTGGTATCGTCATACCGACCATACTTGCAAATACTATCCATAGCCAACCATATATAGGTTTAAGAGAACTTCCAAGTGCCCTTTCATTTACCATATTAAACCACTTGGGGGATTCCATGGTCTTCCATTTAACCATTTACCTTTCCAAGCCATTTAATCCATGCATAATTCCTTTACTAAGTTTTAAAACAAGCAAGAGTTCCTTTAAAAGTACTCAATACAATGAAAACATTATTATAGGCATTATGTCAAACACATTGAGGGCATAGTATAACCAAAACCAATTCAAATTACCATTAAACCATTCCCATGCAATCCAATTATCCAAAACTACCACTAATGCACATAAAACATAATTAAAACCATAGAAAATCATAACTAACCATTTAATGTCAAAACACCCAATTCATATTTGTAAACCAAAATCATACAATCAATGAAGTCATGAAAAACATTTATAAAAACCATGCTTTTTGATAGAATTAATAATGAGGGAAGAGAACATTCCTTAAACTAAGATGATGATGGAAAGAAATCACCATGACAAGCCCCAAATCAATCCTCTCGTTGAAAACCTAGCTTCCCTTGCCCAAAAGTTTTTGAGAGAATTATAGAGTGTTTTAGAAGAGTTTCTAAGTGTTAATGAATGGAATAATAGGGTAAATAACCTCCCAAGTAGGTTAGAAGTCGTGGGACCTTATTAGGATAAGTGAGGAAATGTCCAGAAAACCCCTACTTAAGTTGTACAAAATCCCATTCCAGGGGTACGATTAACCCTCACGAGTCATACCCTCCTATACGAGTGGTACCCTCTTTTTGTATCTTAGCCTCAACCATTATATCCAACACTGTCCAATATATGAATCATCTAACCAAGTCATATCCAAAACATACGATCTGTACCATTCATCCGTATCACTGGCAGATTTTAACCCAAGAAAGATTTAGACACTGTCGACCATACGAGTCTTGGGTACAACTTATACCATGGCTTAAGGCTTATGGTGAGCCACTTGTACTCAGATCCAACCTAAGTATCCAAGACTAAGATTAATTTTTCAGATCCAACCTAAGTAACCAAGTCTAAGATTAAGTTAAGGATCCAAATTTCAGTAACTAAAATCCATCCCACCAACCAACACTGGTCAGCATATGACTTGACCATTCCATCCATACCTTAACATACAACTCGTACCATGAGTTGTATTGGGTCCAAAGAGCAAAATTCTAAGAAATTTTCTAGGGTCCAGAAACCACAGTGTTTCAGTCTCCCCTACTAGGAACATTCATCCCCGAATGACGGACAAGGTAAGGGTAACCACATGCACGAGTCATTTGCATTATCTTATCAATTATATTCCCAATCTTTTACAAAGTTTGAAAACAAAGAGTCAAAGATATTAATCTTTGGTTTAACAAACTCAGAAAATAAAGATGTGTCAAAGACACATACCTTCTACACGAATCCCAAGAGTAGAAAAAAAATGCAAATATTTTGACTTTATGTCCTCCTTCGTTTCCTATGTAGCTTATTCCACCTTATGGTTCCGGTACAAAACCTTAATCAAAGCCATATCCTTGGTCCACAACCAACAAACCTGCCTATCCAAGATCTAAATCGGGATTTCTTCATAAGATAAAGAATCTGTGATACCCAGTCCTTCCAAAGAAATAACCGAAGAAGGATCACCAATGCATTTTCTCAACATGGAAACATGAAAGACCAAATAAACCAAGCTCAACTCCAGCTCATATGCAACATACCAATTCTCTACAAAACCTCATAAGGACCAACATATCGTGGACTGAGCTTCCCCTTCTTACCAAACCGCACCCTTCCTTTATGGGAGATACCTTGAGGAAAACTTTATTCTCAACCTCGAACTCCAAGTCTCTATGCCTAATATCCACATTGGACTTTTGGCTACTTTGGGCAGCCTTTAAGCCTCTCCCAAATCCCCTTCACCTTCTCCATAGCCTGGTAAGCCACTTTAGGACCAAACATATCTACATCACCAAGCGCAAACCAACCAATAGGAGATCTACACCTTCTACCATGCAATGCCTTAAAAAAGGCCATACCAATACTAGAATGATAACTAATGTTGTGAGCAAACTTCACTAGAGGTAGATGCTCAACCCGATTGCCACCATAATTAATCGCACAAGCCGAAAGAATAGCCTCTAATGTCTGAATAGTTTTCTCTACTTGACTATCCGTCTGTGGATGGAAAACAGTACTCAGACTAACTTTAGTCCCCAATCCTCTCTGAAAAGATCGTCAGAAGTGAGATGTAAACTACGTGTCATGATTAGAAATAATCTAAACAAGCACCCAATGCAGTTTCACAATCTCTTGAAGATATAACTTTGCATAATCCTCCACCAAGAAGGTAGTCTACACTAGCCAAAAGTGCATGGACTTTTTCATCCTATTACGATGACCTAAATTGAATTATATTGATTTTGAGACCGAGGAAGGCTGATAACGAAGTCCATATTGATCACTTCCCATTTCTACTCGAAAAATTCAATTTCTTAATATAATTCTCCGAGCCTCATGTGCTCAATCGTGACCTGTTGACACACCATGGACTTAGCCACAAAATCAGCCATATGCCTCTTAATGCCATTCCACCAATAGCTCTCCTTGAGATCATGATACATCTTAGTCGAGCCGGGATAAACAACATTGCATGATTCATGCACCTCAGCCAAAATCCTTTGTTGTAACCCGTCAACATCAGGAACACACAACTTCTCTTGGTATCATAAAGTACCGTCACTACTAATCTCAAACACCATTACCTTTTGTCCACCAACGCCACTCTTGATTTTCATCAAGATAGGATATAACACTTATTTCTCCTTAATCTCTGCACCAAGATTCGATCGAACCAGTTCTTACACTTTCACACCACCATCCTTAGAGTCCAAGAAAAAAACTCCAAGATTAGCCAGGTGGTGAATATCCTTCACCAATTCTCACTTTCCTTCCTCCACATGAGCCAAACTCCCCATGGATAATCTGTTAAAAGCATCAGCAACCATGTTAGCCTTTCTTGGGTGATAGTGAAGACTCATATTATAGTTCTTGAGAAGTTCAAGCCATTTTCGTTCCTTTAGAGGGAACATATAATATAGAATCTTATGATCAGAAAATATATCCACATGCACACCATACAAATAATGCAACCATATTTTCAAAGAAAACACAACCGCCAACAACTCTAAATCGTGAGTAGAATAATTGCTCTCATGCACTTTCAACTGTCTGAAAGCATAATCAATCACCTTTCCATGCTGTATCAACACACAACCAAGCTCTACCTGAGATGCATCATAATAAACCATAAACCCATCATTGCCTTCCAACAACTTCAGAATTGGAGCCGAAGTTAGATTATTCTTACACTTTTCAAAACTCTCCTCACAAGCATCCAACCAAGAAAACTTGACATTCTTCTGAGTTAACTTAGTCAAATGAGGAGCTATCGATGAAAACATTCCACAAACAACCTATAATACCCGGCTAAACCCAAGAAGCTCCGAATATCGGATGGAGTTGTGAGTCTAGGCCATCTCTTCACCAGAACAACCTTTTACGGATCCACCATGATCCCCTCACTAGAAATAATATATCCCAATAAAGTTACAACGTTTAGCAAAAACTTACACTTGGAGAACTTGACATACAACTATTGTTCCTTTAAGGTCTGCAATACCATACAGAGGTGATTAGCATGATCCACCCTACTCTTTGAATAAACTAGAATGTCATCAATAAACACTATAATGAAAAGATCCAAATCTTGATGAAAACCCTTCTCATCATATTCATAAATGCCGCTGGAGCATTAGTCTATCCAAATGTCATCACTAAAAATTCAAAGTGCCCATACCGAGTACAAAAAGCTATTTTGGGGATATCCACCTACCTAATCCTTAGCTGATAGTACCAGACCAAAATCTTTCTTGGAAAATAACTTGGCACCTTGGAATTGGTCAAACAGATCATCTATTCTTGGAAGAGGATACTTGTTCTTGACTGTCACCTTGTTCAACTTTCTATAGTCAATTTATATCCGAAGGGAACCATCTTTCTTGCACACAAACAACACCAGTGCACCACATGGGGATACACTAAGATGAATAATCCCCTTATCTAAAAGATCCTTAAGATGCTCTTTGAGTTTTCTCAACTTAGACAGAGCCATTCTATAAGGAAGAATAGAAATTAGACTAGTTTTCAGGACTAGATCAATACCAAACTCTATTTCCCTATTCGGAGGAACACCAGGAAGATCATCCAAAAAGACTTGTGGAAACTCATTAACCACTAAAACTGTCTGGAAAGAAGGACCTTTTAAGTTAGAATCTTTAACCTGGACCAAGTGATAAAGACAACCTTTAGAGATTAATCTCTGAGCTCTAAGATAAGAAATAAATCTCTTTCTAGGAGCTAAAGGACCACCCTTCATTCTATAACAGTTCACTAGGAAACCTAAAGATAACCCTACGAGTCCAACAATCCAAGGATGCATAATAAGAGTGCAACCATTCCATACCTAGAATGATATCGAGATCCACTATACCCAACTTAAATAGATCGATCAAGGTTTGCTTGCCACAAAAAGATACCACCCCCTTATAGACTCTCTTAGCAATAACCGAGTCACCTATTAGGGTATAAATGGAAAAAGAATCAAAAATAACTTTTGAATTAAACCAAAAGATATAGCCACATAAGGAGTTACATAAGAGAGAGTGGACCCCAGATCAAGTAAATAATATATGTCATAAGAGAAAAGCTATAATATACCATTAACGACATCAGGTGATACCTAGAATTCTTATTAGGATGCCAAAATATATAACTTGTTCTGACCAATACTAGAACCAGGAATAGTAATAGAAGCAAATGCCACACCACCAGGTTCTAAAAAACCACTATTATTCGATTATCCAAAATTACCATTAATGCACATAAAGCATAATTAAAACCATAGAAAACCATAACCAACCATTTAATATCAAAACTCCTAATTCATATTTGTAAAGCAAAATTATACAATCAATAAAATTATGAAAAATATTCATAAAAATCATGCTTTTAGATATAATTAATAATGAGGAAAGAGAACATGCCTTAAACCAAGATGATAATGGAAAGAAATCACCAAGACAAGCCCCAAATCAGTCCTTTAGTTAAAACCCTACCTTTTCTTGCTCAATAGCTTTTAAGAGAATTATAGAGTATTTTTAAAGAGTTTCTAAGTGTAAATGAATGGAATAATAGGATAAATAATCTCCCAAGTAGGTTAAAGGTTGTGGGATCTTATTAGGATAAGTAGGAAAATATCCAAAATACCCCCACTTAAGTTGTACAAAATCTCATCCCAGGGGTACGATGGACCCTCACAAGTTGTACCCTTTAATACGAGTGGTGCCCTTTATTCATATCCTAGCCTTAATCTTTAGACCCAAAACTGTCCAATATATGACTTATCTAACCAAGTCATATCCAAAACATAAGATCTGTACCCTTCATGCGTATCCCTGGAAGATTTAAGCCGAAGGATGATTTAGACACTATCCACCATATGAGTCCTGGGTACGACTCGTTCCCTGGCTTACATCTCATATTGAGCCACTCGTACTCAGATCCAACCTAAGTAACCAAGTCTAAGATTAAGTTAAGGAGCCAAATGATTCTTACCCACCAATATGACTCATACCACTTAGTTGTATCCATTTCAGTAACCAAAATCCATCCCACCAACCAATATTGGTCAACATACAACTGGACTATACCATTCATACCCCAACATATGACTTGTACCCATAATTCGTATTGGGTCCAGAGACCAAAATTCTAGAAAATTTTCTAAGGTCCAAAAACTAGGGTATTTCAACTCGTGCTTGAGGTTAGCTTTCTGCATGTTGCGTATGTCCATACTCTAGACCTAGATCAAAGACAATAATGATTCTCAAAGAATTATAGTTACAGAGTATCCAAGCTCTTTATCATGACACTCATGACCTATACATTTATGTCATATATTATTCGTAGTTAAAAGAAATAGTAGTATCAATTGGCAATCCTCAAATTATTCCCTTAATATGAATCTCAACTTTATGTTATATTACCCATGAAATATGCAGGCATGCTTCTTTTGGTGTCCAGTCCTAAGGACTCCTACTATGGTGTGTTATGTTAGGATGATTACTCATTTAGGACCTAGTTAGTTGCTATGAAGTACCTCGTGCCTTTTGTGCCATGTCCCATTTTACAAGTCTTGCCTTGTGTAGTACCGCAAATAGGAGTTGTAATTGAGAAGTAACCCCCTTATTCTTAATGATTGTTCTCTAGTTCTTTGAGTGGCCTTCTTATGTTAAGGAGGTAGTGACATGGAAGTGTAGTGATGGTTTAAAATAAAAGAGAATAAAAGTTCCTTGTTGAGGAGATTCTAGGGCCAACTACTATAACTAAGGTTTTGAAGAAGAAGGGAAGGGTGAGGTAAGGTTGTTGTCATGAGAAATGGTCAGGATAGGAGTAGGTGGTAAAGAATATTTGTGAAAATAGTAGAGGTTACCAAGTCTTTGAAGGGGTAGACTGCACAACGGGTATGGTAGATGTAGGCTCAAATATTGTGATTAATAAATATATATATTATTATGTTAGGCATATAAGAATATTGATGAGGCATGATACTTAACTACAGTAATAGGGTAGGGTAGTGTTTTTGGGTGGATGTAAGGAAAAGAGCCCCGTGTCCTAAGTTAACTTCATTAGCTTTGACTTGAATAGGCTTAAACATAGAAGTAGTGTATAGCTAGAATCAAGCTCTTGTAACGATGTGTCTATGGGAAATTGTAAGATTGAATTGAACTTTCCCCTAGTATGAGTTCTATTCATCCCATTTTCTATGTCTTTATATTGAGAAAGTGTGTGGGTGTTCCTTTATCGGCTATTTCTTTGGAAGGGTTGGCTATCTCAGATTTCTTATCTTATGAGGTAGTCTCGATTGAGATCTTAGATCGTTAAGTCCGACCTTGTGAATGAATGATGTGGCTTTGGTAAAGGTTCTTTAGAAGAAACATAAAGTTGAAGAAGCTACTTGGTAGGCAGAAGAGGACATAAAGTCCAAGTATCCACATCTGTGCCCCATTCTAGATATTTGTATGAAAAGTATATGTATTTCATCATATCTTTGTTTTCTAACTTAGTTAAAGGAAAGATTGATTTATTTTCATCTTTGTCTTCTAACTTGGTTAAAGGTTAGTTTGATGTGTAATAATGTGTTGACTCATGCATGCTTATATTTTCCTTAATTATCATTCGAGGACAAATGATCCAAGTGGGGGAGAATTGAAACACCTTGGCTTTTGACCCTTAGAAAGTTTCTTGATTTTGAGCTCATTAGACATTATACGACTTTTGGGTACTAGTCATATAATGTCATTCGATTTAGGGTCACCTCTCTTCTGTTAGTCTGAAATACCTAGACTTAGAACCATTGAAAAAATTCATTTTTTGGTGTCACTGGTGTGGGTACGACTAGGGGATTGAGTTGTAACCCTTGGATACGGGTCGTATCCTTCTTCTTCTTCCCTTTCTATCCTGGGAAGTATGGTGAGGGTCACTGTCCTAGGTACGAATGACCCTCTCCTCAATCGTACCTAAGGGTACAAGTTGTCTCTAGGTGAGTCGTATAGGTTGAGGTCTTAGCTTGGAATGGACTGATTTTATTATGAGTGAAACATACGAGTTAGGGGTGAGTTGTACCTTTTTGATATGACTCATGGGTATATGTCTGTATCCTTAACAGTGTGTGTGACCTAAGAGAAGTCTAGGGTATGAGTAAGGGTACGACTCATAACCTAGGGTACGACTACTTAAGTGAGTTGTATGGTGAGTCGTACCCCTGGAAAGGTTCAATTTTTAACTTTTAACTAAAGGCCTTATGGTTATTTCCTATGTCTAAAACCCTAAGCCATCTCACTATATAAGTGTGTATAGCCTCCTAAACATTCATTTTGATGGATCACACCCCTTAAATACTCTCTCATGATCATCTTTGAAGGATTGGAGGCTAGGGTTTTATGGGCGATCTTTAAGAGGCAAAGGGAGTTAATATTCTTGGTAATTCATTATGTTTAAGGAGTGTACCTCTTCCGCTGCTAAATAACTCTAAACCCATGTATTTCACACTTGGATTAGCAAGTGTAC
This sequence comes from Capsicum annuum, assembly GCF_002878395.1. Classification (NCBI taxonomy): domain Eukaryota; kingdom Viridiplantae; phylum Streptophyta; class Magnoliopsida; order Solanales; family Solanaceae; genus Capsicum; species Capsicum annuum. The sequence goes on along the minus strand of NC_061113.1, from coordinate 66,318,301 downwards.
ATGGTGGTTTTGAAATCAAATAAAAAGGGTTTTGTTGCTTAATAATGAATAATGATGATTCTTTCTTAGACTTATGTTTTATACATGTTATTGGTGGTAGTTTGCACATATGAATGCTTGTTGTGTGTGGTCTAACATGTGGGTTTTGAGTAATCCTAGTCTTGATGATTTGTACCATGAAATTGCCCTTGGTAAAGGCATGTACACAAGTTATTTGTGAAAATGTCTAAGTGAGATGTCTAGTTACATGATGATGATGTTTTGAACTAGGTCAATGACCCAATATGTATGAATTCTTGATAAATGATATTGCAAAGGTAAAATGAGCCATATATTGTGTAATTGATGACCTTGATGGTTTGATGAATAAGAAGGGGGTTAAAGTCCCTCACATAAAAATGAACTTGAATTGTGCGTTGAACTAAATTATGGTAAGAATTGCTAATGAAGTCTGAATGAATTGTAAGGCTCTTGAGGATCTTAGTTTGAATTGTATGATGAGTTGAATTAGGGCATTGGCCTATTGAAATAGTTGAGCAATGAGGGCTTTCATGTAGACCATATGGTCATGTATAGTGTTGAATTGGTTAAATGGGTTAAATTGCTTATGTATGGAGTTGAATATTTATGGATGCATGGACAAAGAGTTAGAGTCCCAATATTGACTAATGATAGTCTTGATGGCTTGAGGTTAAAGTCCCTTGCCTAGTGAAATTTCTTGTGGTTAAAGTCCCTTGCATAATGAGATCTCTCGAGGTCGAAGTACCTCACCAAATGAATTAGCTTAGGGTTAGGGTCCCCTATCTAATATGGAATAAGGTTAGAGTCCCTTTGCCTAATATGTGAGTATGTGCTTAGAGTTCCTTGCTTGAATGAATGTACGTGAGATGTTGGAGTTCCTTACGTAAATAGATGTGTATGTGTTTAGAATACCTTACTTGATGATATGTGAATATGGTTAAAGTCCTATGCTTAATGAGAAATGCTTGAATCTATAAGTGCAGAAGGATGGAGTCCTCTCTTACATGCATGATGAATGAGTGTTCCCAAAGTGTTGATAATACTTGCCCTCTTGTCTAGCATATGATATGTCTATATGTATGAATAAGGTTATGAATGTGTTTAAATATGATATATATTGATTTATTCTTGAATGATAATGCTATTTTATCCTTATTCTTGAGTTACATGCTAGTGTTTTAACCACTAACTGTCTCCGAATACTATGTCCCCACGCGATATAGGTTCTGGTGCATTATCTTCTTTTTTTGTACAGTGATTAGGTGATCGAAGCGGTTTGTGCATTGACTATGGAGTGGTGAGCTTTCTTATTTTGAAATACATTCATTCTTTGTCCCCTATCTTTAGACTTAGTCTTATTTTGACTTGGTTTAACTATTGTCGGGGGCTTGTCCCGACATATACATCTCTAAACTTTAGTTTGTATAGAGGTATTATGAATGATTGTGGACTTGGGTATGTTGGTTAGTTGATAAGTCCAATGAAGTGTTTAGACAAGTTTAAGTTATGACTTGTAGCTTGTTTTCTGCCATCTCATTATATGGTCGGGATTCACCCGACTCTTGTGATTGATGTGATGATTGTGATGGGTTACCGGGGCGATCTCCAGTTCAAATGGGCTTAAGTTACCTATACAACATGGCCCCGTTTCGGGGTGTGTCAGGTTGGTATCAGAGCCTAGGTTCATGGTCAGTTGGGTATCCACAATACCGTGTCAAGTAGAGTTTCTTTTATGGGTGTGAAGCGTGCCACATTTATAAAAGAGGAGCTATAAGACATTTTAGACAATATTTACTTTCTTGTGTTTCAATCTTAAGTTGTAGAGTCTAAGGTCTTAGATTCCTCTGATTTCTATTTTCTGTCATTCAGATCATACCTCTAAGAAGATCTGAGACTCAATCAAACCATTTTGAGGGACCTATGGGTGAAGCTCGTCCAACTGCTAGAGTTTGGACCCAGGCTAGGGATGTGGCATCTGACCATCTTTATGGGTTTCCACCTATCCCCCCCAACCTCAACTATGAGAGTGACCCTTCTATTTTGTCACCTTAAGGGGATACCACTAATGTCGAGTTTCATCGCTCTATCAACCTCTTAACCTAATTGGTAGCTTTTCATGTGAAGCGTGATGCTCTGGCTACCATTTCTTCTGAGGCCATAAGAATTGGCTAATTTATTAGATTGAGCCCTCGTATGAACTCCAATACAAAGGTTGAAGAATCTCCTCAAGGCTTCATTGATAAAATAGAGAAGATCTTTCGAATCATGCATGCTTTGGAGATTGAGGCCATTGAGTTTTCTTTCTACCAATTGAAAGATGTAGCGTGCCAATGGTACGAGGGGTGAGAGTTTTCTATAGGTATTGATGCTAGTCCCGCCATATGGGAGGACTTTTTTTAGGCTTTCTTAGAATGCTTCTTTTCTCAAGAGTTGAGAAAGGCAAAGCCCGAAGAGTTTATGAACTTGAATCAAGAGAGGATGTCCGTTTAAGAGTATGTCTTGAAATTTCATCAATTGACAAGGTATGCTCTCGAGATGGTTTCTAGCATGAGGGCTAGAATTCATAAGTTTGTCTCAGGATTGTCCTATGGGTTAGTCTTTGAGAGCAAGATAACCTTGTTGATTGAGAACACGGTTATGTATAGGTTAATTATGTATTTGAAATAAGTTAAGGAAGAGGAAAAAAAGCAAGTTCAGCTTAGTGAGAGGCAAGGAAAGAAATTTAGGTCTTCTGAACGTAGTGATAGTGATGGTGGAAAGTGGCCAGAGAAGAAGTAGGGAGTTCGAGTTCTTTCTCCTCAGCTAGTGCTCACTCTCTTTGCCCAAAGTTTTTGGGTGATCATCAGACTTAATTTACAGGTGAGTCCTAAGCACAAAGTGCCTAATTCTAAGCTAGTGGTGCCCAGTCAGCTCTACCTCAGCCTTTTTGCTGATTCTGTGGTCAGGGTCATCGTGGTCAGTGTGAGAAGGGGAGAAACAAATGTTTCCATGGTGGTTAGGTTGGGCACATACAGCATGAGTGCCTCTCTTTAGCAGCTTTTTGGGCCAACAGGGCCCTTATTGCCACTCTATCTACTCCCACACCAAAGGGTGATATATCTGCCTCTGCTTCTATTTCTGGCACCGACGCTGGCCGGAACTGCTTGATGAATATGCTACTCACCAAGATTCTGAGGCATCTCCCAATGTTGTCACGGGTATATTGAGACTTTTATCCCATGATATATATTATTTTCTTGATCCAGGGTCTACTCTTTCTTATGTTACCCCGTATGTGGCTGTGTATCTTAATTATAGTCCCAAGATTTTATCGGTTCCTTTTTCTGTTTCTACCCTAATTAGAGACCTTGTGGTTATTAGAAGGGTCTATAAGGGGTGTGTGATATCGGTTGGTGGTAGGGATGCTCTTGTAGACTTGATAGAGTTAGACATAATTGATTTTGATGTCATTCTAGGGATGGATTGGTTGAACTCTTGCTATGCTTCCTTAGATTGTCGGACCCATAGGGCCATGTTCCAATTCCGTTATAAGCGTTTTATTGTATGGAAAGGTGGTTCCCTAGTGCCCAAGGGAAGGTTAATTTCTTATCTAAAGGCCCAAAAGTTGATTTCAAACTCGTGTTTGTATCATTTGGTCTGAGTTAAAGACTCTAACTTGAAAAAGCCTTCTCTAGAATCCATTCCCATGGTTAATGAGTTTTCTGAGGTGTTTCTCCATGATCTTCTCGGAGTTCCTCCCAATAGGAAAATTGATTTTAGGATTGATCTTGTTCCGGACACTCATCTGATCTCTATCCCTCTTTATAGAATGGATTCAGAGGAGATAAAAGAGCTTAAGGAGCAATTGAAAGACCTCTTAGATAAAGGTTTTATCCACCCTAGTGTGTCTCCATAGGGTGCTTCCGCGTTATTTGTGTGCAAGAAGGATGGTTCCCTTCGTATGTGCATTGATTATTGTCAGTTGAACAAAGTAACCATAAAGATAAATATCCTCTTCTTAGGATTGATTATTTTCTTGATCAATTTCTAGATGCAAAATATTTCTCTAAGATTGATCTTAGATCAGGTTATCATCAACTTAAGATTAGGGATGCAAATATCCTTAAGACTGCCTTAAGAATGCACCGACGACATTTATGGATTTGATGAATAAGGTATTCCATTAGTTCATAGACATATTTGTCAGTTTTTATTGATAATATCTTTATCTTTTCTAAGAGTGAGGTGGATCATGTCGATCACTTTCGTACTGTGTTCCAAACTTTGAAGGATCATCCTTTGTATGCCAAGTTCTCCAAGTGTGATTTTTGCTTGAAAGCCATAGCTTTTGTTGGCCATGTCATCTTTAGTGAAGGGATCATGGTGGATCCCCAAAAATTTACGGTGGTTGAGAAGTTGCCTAGACTTACAACTCCAACCGATATTTGGAGCTTCTTAGGTCTAGCCGATTACTATAGAATATTTGTAGAGAGTTTCTTTACTATTATTGCCCCGTTGACCAAATTGACCCTAAAGAAGGTCAATTTCTTATGGTCCGATGTGTGTGAGGGTAGTATTGAGACATTGAAAGATAAATTAACTTTGGCTCTAGTTTTAGCCTTTCCCTATGGTAGTGATAGTTTTATGGTTTATTGTGATGCTTTTTGTGTCGGTCTTAGTTCTATGTTGATTTAACATAGTAGGGTGGTGGCCTATGCTTCTAGACAATTAATAGTTCATGAGAAAAACTAACCTACTCATGACTTAGAGTTGTTAGCCATCGTATTTGCATTAAAAATATGGAGACATTATCTATATGGGGTTCGTGTTGATATCTTTTTGATCATTAGAGCCTCCAATATGTATTTACCTAAAATGAGTTGAATCTCTGGCAAAGAAGGTGGCTCGAGTTGATGAAAGACTATGATATGAGTCTTCATTACCATCCCGATAAGGCGAACATGGTAGCCGATGCTCTTAGTAGATTGTCTAAGGGAGTTTGGACCATGTACATGAGGATAAGCGGGAATTGGCGAAGGACATCCACCATTTAGCTAATCTTAGGATTTGACTTGTGGACTCCGAGGAGGGTGGTGTATTTGTGCTTTCGGTATCTTAGTCATCTCTTGTTGTTGAAATAAATGAGAAGCAAGATTTGGACCCCAACTTAATGAAGATTAACAGTAATATGGGTCAACATAAAGTTGCATACTTTGTGATTAGTGGCGATGGCATCTTGAGATACCAAGGTAGGCTATGTGTTCCCGACATCGATGGATTGAGTAAAAGGGTCATGGCCGAGGCTTATGAATCATGCTACACATTTCGGTTCCACCAAGATGTATCACGATCTTATAAAATTCTATAGGTGGGGTAATATGAAGTGTTATGTGGCTAAGTGTATGGTGTGTCAACAAGTCAAAGTTAAGCACATGAGGCCTGGTGGGTTGTATCAAGAAATTATGCTGCTCAAATGGAAGTGGGAGGCAGTTAATATGGATTGTTACCGATCTCCCTAAATCTTAGAATCAATGTGATTCTGTTTGGGTCATTGTTGATAGAATGACAAAGTTCACTCATTTTTTGCCCGTAAAGACTAATTTCTCAGAGGAAAATTATGCTAAGTTGTATCTTTCGTAGATCGTGAAGTTGCATAGTGATCCAGTTTCTATCATTCTGGATCGTGGTCCTCCATTTTCATCCTACTTTTGGAAGTCGTTCCAGAAGGGTTTGGGTACTAGAGTGTGCCTTAGTACCGCGTTCCACCTGCAAATGGATGGACAAGCAAAAAAGACTATCCAAACATTAGAGGGTATGTTGCGGGCTTGTATGATCAGTTACGATGGTACTTAGTATAACCTCTTGCCCTTGATTGAGTTCACCTATAATAATAGTTACCACTCTAGTATTTGCATGGCCCCTTTTGAGGCATTGTATGGTAGGAGATGCCGATCTCCTATTCGGTGGTATGATTTGACAAGGGTAAGTTGCTTAGCCCTGATTTAGTTCACCAAGCTTTAGATAAGGTGAAGGTGATTCATGATAGTTTGAAAACTGCTCAAAGTCGCCAAAAGTCCTATGCAGATATGAGGTATAAAAACTTAGTTTTTAGTGTTAACGATTGGGTATTCTTGAAAGTGTCTCCCATGAAGGGAATGATGTGGTTTGGTAAAAAGACAAAGCTTAGTCCCCGACATATTGGTCCCTACTTGATTGTGAAGAGGGTTGGCAATGTTGCCTTTGAGTTGGAGTTGCCTTCTAGTATGAGCTCCATACACCCGGTTTTCCATATCTCTTTGTTGTGGAAATGTGTGGGTGATCCTTTATTGGTTATTACCTTGAGGGATGTTGATGTTTCAGATTCTTTGTCCTATGAAGAGATCCCGGTGAGGATCTTGGATTGGAAAGTTCTCCAGTTGTAAACGAATGAGATTGCTTCGGTGAAAGTTCTATGGAGGAACCAAAAGTCCAAGAAAGCTACTTGGGAAACGGAAGAGTACATATAGTCTATGTATCCATGTTTGTTTCCTATTCCAAAAACTTAGGATAGAGGTATGTGTTGATCTCCTTGCTTTGATTATGTCTTTGATAGACAATGCATTAATGCCCCTAATGTGTTGAATTGATTTGGGTCGTGTTAGACTATGTGTTCAAGTCCCTAATATTTTGAAAGTATGTGTGTTTTATTATGATGGGTTTAAGTCCCTAGTATCTTGAGTTGATTTATGTCTTTGGTAAATGATGGGTTCGAGTCCCTAATCCTTGAATTGAGTAAGTATCTTTGATAAGTTGATAGGTTGAAGTCCCTAGGTTATGAAAAGAGTAAGTGTTTATAATTAGGGTTTAAGTCCCCAAGCTTTGAAATGAACAAGTGTCTTGATAAATAATGGGTTTGAGTCCCAAAGACGATGATGTGAATGATTGATTTATAATAAGCATGATGTGTGTTATAACCTTGTTGTGTGCTTGTTCTAACTTGTTTGAAGGACGTTTTGATATGTGATAATGTGTTGGCTTGTGTTTATTGCTTGCCTTACCCTTCATTCGAGGACGAATGATCCAAGTGGTGGTGGTGGTGGGGGGGAAATTGAAACACCTAGACTTAGAACTATTGAAAAACTTTATATTTTGGTGTCACTGGGGTGGGTACGACTAGGGTCTTGAGTCGTACCCCTTAGATATGAGTTGTATCCTTCTTCTCCTCCCCTCTCATATCCTAAGAAGTATGGTGAGGGTCACTCACTTTCCTAGGTAGGAGTGACCCTTACCTCAATCATACCTAAGGGTACGAGTCGTACCTAGGTGAGTCATATGGGGTGAGGTCTTAGCTTGGAGTGGACTGATTTTGTTATGAGTGGAGCATAGGAGTTAGGGGTGAGTCATACCCTTTGGATACGCCTCATGGGTATATGGTTGTATCCTTAATAGTATGTGTGACCTAGGAGAAGCCTATGGTACGAGTTAGGGTAACACTTGTCCCCTATGGTACGACTACTTAAGTGAGTAGTATGGTGAGTCGTGCCCCTGGATGGGTTTAATTTTCATCTTTTAACTAAGGGCCTTGTAGTCATTTCCCATGTCTAAAACCCTAATCCCTCTCACTATATAAGTATGTGTAACCTCCTAAGCATCTATTTTGATGGATCAAACATCTTAAATGCTCTCTTAAGCTCATCTTTGAAGGATTGGAGGTTAGGGTTTCAAGGGTGATCTTCAAGAGGCAAAGGGGAGTCAATATTCTTGGTGATTCATCATGTTTAATGCATGTACCTCTTCCCCTTTCTAAATAACTCTAAACCCATGTATTTCACACTTGGATTAGTAAGTATACATGGTGGTTTTGAAATAAAATGTAAAGGGTTTTGTTGCCTAATAATGAATAATGATGATTTTTGCTTAGACTTATGTTTATATATGTTCATTATGGTAGTTTGTACACATGAATGCTTGTTGTATATGGTCTAACATATGGGTCTTGAGTAACTCTAGTCTTGATGATTTCTACCATAAAATTGGCCTTGGAAAAGGCATGTACATAAGGTGTTTGTGAAAATATCTAAGTGAGATGTCTAGTTACATGATGATGATGGTTTGAACTAGGTCAATGACCCAATATGTATGAATGCTTGATAAATGACCCTGTGAAGGTAAAATGAGCCATGTATTGTGTAATTGGTGACCTCGATGGTTTGATGAATAAAAAGGGGGTTAAAGTCCCTAACATGAAAATGAACTTGAATTGTGTGTTGAACTAAATTGTGGTATAAAATAGCTGATGAAGTGTGAATGTCTTGTAAGGGTTTTGAGGACCATAGTTTGAATTGTATAATGAGTTGAATTAAGACAATGGCCTATTGAGTCCCAACATCTTATTACCCATTGTAGCATTTTATAACTCATATTGGAAGATCTAAACCCTCTCAAAATCATCTCTAAACTCTGTCAAGAAGATTGGCTAGGGTTTTCTTCAAGTGTTCATCTAGAGGCTTCAAGACAAAAAATTCCTTCCATGAATTTTCGTGAATAAGGCATATGACTTTTCTCTAATTGTTAGTTCATAAATATCATATGTTTTAAGGTGTTATTATGATTATTAAATGGTGATTTTGAAAACCAAAATTGAGGGTTTTGTTGTATTTGGTTGAGTATTGTTTACTTTTAGTTTAACTTGTGCTTATACATGTTTTGATGATGATTTTCATATGTGGGTGATTAGTAATTGTGGTTTATCAATTGGGTCATGGGTAGCCCTAAACTTAATGGTTTTTACTTTGGTTTTGGTCTTGGTAAAGGTATGCCTTCAATGTGTTTGTAAAAATGTCCTAGAGAATAAACTAGTCATATGTTTAATGGTGTTTTGAACTAAGGCATTGGACTAATGGATATGAATGGATTGTAAATGGTTTTGTGAAGGACTTGTTGGCCATGTAATTATTTGAATGGTAACCTTGGTGGTTTAAATTGGTTAACAAGGGTTTGAGTCCTTAAACATTTAAAATTGATTTATGTCTTTACCAGGCAATGGGTTTGAGTCCCTACACTTTGAGTTGAATAGTGTTTTTTTAGATAATGGGTTCGAGTCCAAAATTCAAATGAATAAATGGTTGATTAATAATGGAAATGGCATGATGCATGCTTGCAAGTAAGGTTGGTATGCCGATGCCAGCAGTATGCCTTTGGTAAGTAATTAGATTAATGGTTGTGTGAATGTGTCGATTGAATGATTTAATTGGGCTTTAAAGAGGGTTGTGTAGCTAGTTGTAAAGGAATAGATCTTGAGGGATCAATACTGGAAATTATGTTTGCCCATGCGGGGTTTAAAATAGCTTGAGGTTTGAGTCTACTTGCTTAATATGATCGGGAGGTTTAAATCTTCCCAAATACACAATGTGGGAGGTTTGAGTCCCCTATATCAACTACGTGATTGTGTGCTTAAGTCACCTTAGTATATGAGTGGGAGGTTCAAGTTTTCCAAGTGTATATGTATGATCATCCTCCAGTCCTTGTGGCTACATGAATCGGGGCCCGACCAGGGGGGAGAACTGAAGCCCATATAGCCCGTGGGTATTATTAATATAACAGTTGTGCTACACTACCTAGGATAAGATTTCAAGAATGCATGCTAAGCCTTGTTCCCTTTCCCGATACTATATGTATATGTATATACATGTGGTTGAATTTGATTTCTTGATATGGTGTAGAATAATGGCACTATTTTTTCCTTATCCTTGAGTTACATGCCAGCGCTCCAACCGCTAATTATTTTGGGATGCTATATCCCCACGTGATACATACTCCAGAACTTCTTGTTCTATTCCTGTACAATGACCAGGTGTTCGAGCTATTCATGTGTTGACATTAAAGTGGTAAGTTCCATACATTAGAAGTCATTCATTTCATGGTCTTTCTATCTTATGTCATAGACTTATTTTAGACTTATTTTTTGTCTATTATCTGGGGCATGTCCTAACATCTTGCTAGCTATGGATTTGTAGAGGCTTTGTAGATTACTGTGGAATTGGGTGTGTAGGATTAGTATGTTTTCTTGATGGATTAATTTACATACTTCAAAATTTATGACTATTTGTTTTATTTTCTTCTATCTTGTTATATGTTTGGAATTCATTCGGCTCAGGGTATATATTGGTTGACTAGTTTGGGTATCGGGGGGAGGGGGGGTCTCCAGTCCTTTTTGAACTTGAGATGCCCATTACGACAAGGCCCTGGTTTGGGTCGTGTCAAGAAAAGTAATCCAAATGCCTCAAATAAGCTAGGTGCTTAATCTAGCTATGTTAAGACTACGTTAGGTAACTCTTTAAGTAGGAATTAAAGGTAAATATAGTTTAGTTAAGACATGTAGGTTATAGATGAATAATATAAACTTAAGAATGTCTATTCTTTTGATTAAATTATATTACTAGGTAGAGAATAATAACGACCCTCTAGGTTATTTTCTAGATTTCCATGCATTTTCGTTGTTTAGAGCATTCTTATAACTTTTCAAATCATTTATACTTGCTGGAGCTAACAATTCAGTTACTGTGCAGTTTATTTGGTGTTTAAAGTCAATTCCTTGCTTTGAGGTCTTCGTTGGTAAGAATAGGCCATCAGGTCAAACTTTAGTTTAACAACCTCGTATGCTAATTTTAACTATTTCATTATGTATGGAATTTTAATTTTAGGCTAGGGGGACCTTTGGTTGGGTCTCAAGGTTTTCGGACTCATTTTGAGCTATTGGTCAAAATTTTATTAAAATGGCCCTTGGGTGTGGGCCCACTTTTCATCAAAATGACCTTGGATGAAAATTTCTACTACGCCATTATGTTTGGAATATCAAATTTGATAGGTTAGCATAGTTCTTTTGTGTTCACGGGGTTCTGTACCAATTTTGAGGGGTCGATGGATTTTTTATGTATCAGTTAGTACATCCACTAAAGTGGCCATTTGGCCGCTTTAGCAGAGTCCACTTTAGCATCCATCTCAGTGCATTCATGGCCCTAACTTACCCACTAAAACGCTTTAGAAGTAGTCCGTCCGCTAAAGCGGATGCCTCTTTAGCGCCAGTCTACTTGCTTTAGCAGTACTTGGTCGCTTTGGTGGTGACCACTTAAGTAGTCAATGACCACTTAAGCGTCCCCTGGGTGGCATTAAATCACCCATTTACCTAATTTTTCTTCTTTTTTCTCACAAGTTTCAAGAGTGAAAACCCTAGAGAGTGTGGGGAATTGGGAGGAACATTTTTAGGTGATTTTGTGGTATTTGTGAGCTCATATTACATTTTCTTCATCCAAATCTTGGTGAGTTACCACTAGATTCATGGTTAATTCCTTTATTTCCATAATTCCTAGACTATGAGGGGTTGATTTTAGCATTATTTGAGCTTAGAATTCACCCATTTTGAGGGTGAATATTTCTTCAGCTTATAATAACGTGTTGATGATTTCAAAAGTGTAATTCCACAAGAGGTCCCCACGTGGGTTTTTGAATTGATTTTGAACCTAAATCATAAAAATACAATATGGGTACCATTTTTTGCATATTGATAATTTGATTACCTTTCTGATAGCATGACAACATGCAGAAGCTTCTCGAAAGGGGAATTCGATGATTTAACAGGCTTCATCAGGATTTCTTCAATATCCTAGTAGGCTAGGTTTACTTTATTTCATAGATTAGAATAGATTATAGTATATTTATGATATTTTGATAGATATGGGATTGGAATTATGAGTTGGAGTTGCATTTAGCGTGAATTGGATTAATTAGGTGATTTAGGGATTATAATTAGGTGTAATTGACCTAACTACTCATTCTGTAAGTAGAATTGCTATCTTAGGAATAAAGTGTGGCTTACTTAATAACTAGTAGTGAAATTACATACCTTAGCCTAATTAAAGGTATATTTTATCTTAGAATAGTTTCGGAGATTAGAAGTGGGCCCCTCCGATCCACCTTAGGCAAAGATTACTAGTAGCTCTTTGTAGACTTAATGAAAGTGTTACATCAATTAAATTTAGTTTCTTAAGATTGAGGAATTTTAGATTCATGATGCTTTTTAAGAGATTTATACTTAGGGAAATGATACTAGTTCCTATTTGAGTTCGACGATTTATGATATTAAGACCGATTTGATTTTGGCATTATTTATGGTATAAGTTCTGGTTCAAGTCCTGCAAATGATGATATGAGTTTGGTTAAAGTCTGGCATTTAGATCTTATTTATACGGTTATGGAGCCCGTTTGTGTCTGGTTTTTGATGGTATGTAAGGTTTCATAGTTATGATTTAGAGACCTGGATAGTTTGCATACTTCATGTTATTATGTCTTCTTGATTGGACCCTTCGAGCTTATGGGGGACCGGATTAGGTTATTTATTTTATCGCATTTCCTTGATTATGGGGGACATTTATGTAGATTTAGATGTGTTGTTCCTTACTATCATTATTATTCCATTAATTTATTTATAGTATTTGTAGCATTGTTTCAGGTTTTCCTCTCACCTTGACTTAGCTTATTTATCTTGTATTTTATCATATTTGTATTATGATTTAGCTTAGTCGGCCGATGATGCCTACTGAGTACCTATAGCTTTGGTACTCATACTATGCTTCTATACCTTTTTGGTGTAGATTTGAGTATTAGTTACTATTATTGATGCTGCAATCATGTGAGCCAGAGTTCGAAGATAACCGGAGTTGACTTTTTCTTCTTCTTCTTCTGTGTTTTTATTAGTTTTTCCATTTTTGAGACTGATGTATATTTGACTATGATAGCTCTCTTATTCATTTTAGATTAATGGCTCTTATACCAATACTAATTAGTCGTGTGATGTTACTATTTCTCTTATTTATCTTTTACCTTATTATTATTACTTTATGATTTATTGTTTGCCTTTTACTTGTATATTTCCAAAATTTATGCCATTTTTCTACCAAATTAGCCCATTGCTTCTAGCTCTGGGCTACAGTTGGGCTTACCTACTGGTAGGGTAAACTAGGTGCTATCATGACTCAAAAATTGGGTCGTCACAAATTAGTATCAGAGTGCTAGGTTCACCAGTATTGTTGGTACAAGGGCAAGTGTCTAGTAGAGTCTTACAGATTAAAATGATGACGTCCGTTTATTATCTTTGGGAGGCTATAGGACATTTTTAGGAGATCTTCAATTCTTTCACTCATTGTTTGCTAAAAGTCTGAGTTAGTTTCACTTTTTCACAAATGGATAGAACATATGTTACCACTACACGAGATGAGGACCCCGAGTTTGTGATTAGGGATCCTACCAGGATTCTTGGTTGACCTAAAGATTGAGGATAAATGAGAGATGCAACCCTAACTAATGACTTAGATAGCGGTCCTTCACCAGGTCCTATTCACGCACCTATGTTAGGATTTCTCTACCCCATCCAGTGGTAGGCTGGGGGCAGCCTAGGCTTTATCGAGGTTTATTCCTTTATCACTACTTAAGGATGTATTAGTTCAGCTCTTTGGTTTAGTTAATGGTGCACCATCTGATGGTGCTCAGTTTACAAACCAGATTGGTACTGAGGTAGAGGCGTAACCTGTATTATAGATCCCAGAGTTTAGATTCCTCCAGTACCGATAGTTACACCACTGGTAGCCACCCAGCCTACTATGTCTATTGAGGAGTAGAAAATATTGGGTAGATTCTTGAGATTGACTCCGCCTAGGTTTTCTAGTGCATCGAGCCAAGATATTTATGAGTTCTTGGTTGCTTGTAAGGATAGGCCTAGTAATATTGGCCTAGTTGAGACTCATGGTGTTGATTACACCACTTTTCAGTTGGATTTGATAGCTCAACATTGGTGGAGAAGTTATCTTGATTCCAGGCTAGTTAGATCTCTGTCATTCACATGGACTTAGTTTTCTGAGGTTTTCTTAGAGAAGTATATGCCTCATAGTGTTTAAGATTATTTAAGGGGCCGATTCTCATGATTGGAGGTTCTATGATTGTATTGGAGTATGAAGCTTGATTTCATGAGTTTGCCAAACATGCTATATCTATTTTACCATCTGAGTACGAGCGGGTTTGGTGTTTTATTTAGGGATTGAGACTTTATCATCACATGTCTACGCTGAGTTTAGTTGCAATTGGTAGATTCTTTTTTGAGTTTTTATTATGCTCAGATTATATAGGAGATGCATTGTGAGGCCAAAGGGAGCAGCAATAAGAGGTAGCATTATCAGGGTAGTTTCAAAGGGAGACGTAGCGGATCACGGTTTAGAGGTAGTGGTTCTCAATGTAGGTACCCTCTACGATAGTCTTATTAGCATTAGTGTCAATCTAGTTGGCTCGTTTATGACGCACATTAACTTACCAATGGAGGTTAGTCTAGTTATAATAATCATCTTGGCCGAAGTGGTGGTCTGCCTCCAAGAGTTTCATCTTTTGGGTATTCTAGCCAAGGTGGTTATTCTGGGTTAATCGGATCTTCTGGGTTTAGCGCAACACCCATGGCGTAATATGATTGTGGGACCTTTGATCATTTCTCTGGAGAGTATCCCCATAGTGGGGTAGTTATACCTGCAACTCAGAGTGTTCAACTTATTAAGGCAGTGCCTCCTCCAGTTAGAGATGGCTTGCATGATCATCGGGGTGGTCCCCAGAGTTCTTGTGGAGGTTCTTAGGTAGGTAGGACAAGTGATTAGTCAGGAGCATTACCAGGTGATAGGTGAGGTCATTTGTATTTTGTACCTGGTAGACTTGAGGTAGAGTCTTTGGATGTTGTTATTATAGGTATGATCTCATAGTGCCATCAATCGACCTTTGGTTTATTTGATCTGGGTTCCACTTATTCTTATGTGTATGCTTATTATACCCTACTATTAGAGTTTTCTTAGGATTCTTTATCTATGCCGTTTTGTGTATCTACTCATGTGGGTGATTCTTTAGTAGTGGATCGGGCCTATAAATCATATGTTGTGACTATTCGGGAGTTTGATACCCAAGATAATCTTATTGTATTAGACATGGTAATTTTTTATGTGATTCTGGGCATGGACTATTTATTCCCCTATTATGTGGTCTTTGATTGTTTTGCCTATACCCTTACCTTAGCCATGCTCGGTGACATTTCTGGGACATGTGGTGTCTAAGGAAGGGATAATAGTGGGACCCAACAAAGATTGAGGCTATTCTTGATTGGGATAGGCCTACATTTTCATTTGAGGTTAGTAGCTTTAGCGGTTTTACCTGTTACTGCAGGTGATTCATTGAGGGTTTTACTACTATTACAACGTTGATTACCAAATTAACTAGTAAGAAGGTTCTTTTTTAGTGATCTAAGAAGTGTGAGTCAAGCTTTCAAAAGCTCAAAGGATTTCTCATTTTAACTCCTATATTGACTCTTCCTGTTGAGGGTGAGGGATTCACCATATATTGTTATGCTTTTGATGTTGGTTTGGGCTGTATGTTGATGAAGCAGAGTCGAGCTATTTCTCATGCATCGAGGTAGCTGAAGGTGCGCGAGTGCAACTACCCCACTCATGATTTGGAGTTGGCGAAGAGAGTTTTTGCGCCTAAGATTTGAAGGCATTATATTTATGCTGTGCATTTTGAGATCTACACCAATAATCGTAGTCTCCAATATCTGATGACCTAGCGAGAGCTCAATTCTAGGCAGCGATGATGGATAGAGTTTCTTAAGGACTATGACATATCTATTTTATACCATCCGGGAAAGGTGAACGTGGTAGCAGAAGCCTTGATCCAAAAGGCGGTAAGTATGGGTAGCTTGGATTCTACTCAGTTTTTCAAAGGCCGTTGGCGTAGGACATCCAATCCTTAGCCAACTTATTGGTGCGACTTGATATTTTAGGCCTAGGAGGATTCTTGCTAATGTTGAGGCAATGTCTACCTTATTTGAGCATATTTTGAGTTGCCAGTTCAAGGATATGAGACTTTGCATAATTTGTGATTGGGTGTTGAGTAGTGAGTCCAAGAGCGCTACTATAGACTCTAGGGCTATTATGAGATTTGATGGTTACAGTTGTGTTTCGAGGGTTGGTGACTTGATCCATTCGATATTGCATGAGGCTCACAACTCCAGATATTTTATTCACACTGGCACAACTATGATATATAGGAATTTGAGGCAACATTATTGGTGGAGTGGTATGAAGAGAGATGTGGTGGACTTTGTAGCTCGTTGCTTATGTTTTTAGTAGGTGAAGGTCGAGCATCAGAGGATTGGTGGCCTAATTCAGAGATTGCCCATTCCCGAGTGGAAATAAGAGTGAATCACCATTGTGTACATTAGTGGTTTGCCTCGCACCTTCCGCGGTTTTGATGGTATTTGGGTTATTGTTGATTAGTTGACGAAATCGGCATGTTTTATTCCTATTTAGATATCCTTCAGTGCCGAGAGGTTAACCCGTATCTAAGTTCCTGAAATAGGTTGCCTGCATAGAGTGACTATACCTATCATTTCAGATTGGGGATCAGTGTTCACCTTTAGTTTCTGGAGATATTTTCAGGAGGAGTTGGGTACTTAGGTAGAACTTAACACAACTTTTCACCCTCAGACTGACGAGCAGTCAGCGGATTATTTAGGTTCTTGGGGATATGCTCAGAGCCTGTGTTATGGATTTTGGAGGTTAGTGAGAGAAATACTTAGCTTTGATAGAGTTTGCATATAATAATATTTATCATTCGAGTATTGAGATTGAACCATATGAGGCATTCTATGGTAGATGTTGTCAACCTCTGATTGGTTGGTTTGAGACCTTTGAGATTAAGGCTCGTGGTACTGACTTGTTTCAGGAGTCATTGGATAGAGTCTGGGTGATTCATGTATGCAGATCTTAGACTTCATGCCTTAAGGTTTAGAGTTGGAGACCGGGTATTTCTCTGAGTATCTCCCAGAAAGGGGGTGATGAGATTCAAGAGAAAAGACAATCTCAACCCTAAGTATATTAGACCTTTTGAGATACTTCTCACAATTTGAAAGGTGGCATATGAATTAGAATTATCCCATATTTTGCTGTTGTTCATCTAGTTTTCCATGTTTCTATATTGCGGCCATACATTCCGGATGAGTCTCATGTGCTTCAGTGGGACTCGGTACATCTGTGTGAGAGGTTGACCTTTGTGGAGGAGTCGATGTTTATATTAGCCAGGTATGTAAGGCGGTTATGCTCTAGAGAGATTACGGTAGTTAAGGTTCAGTAGAGACACTACCCAGTAGAGGAGGGTACTTGGGTGATCGGGAGTGAGATGCGGGCCCAGTATCCTCACCTTTTTGAGCATTCAGGTGCATCCTAATCCTTTACTTTCTCAGAGAAAAAATCTTTTAGTAGTGGATATTGAATGACCCTCATGGCCATTTTCTGCACTTCCATACATTTTCTAAATTTAGAGATTTCCTATAACTGCCCCATGTCATTTATGACTTGCTGGAGCTGATAATTCAGTTATCGGGCAGTTCATTTATTTTTTTAGGGCCAATCTTTCATTTTGAAGTCTTTGCTGGTAAGAATTGTCTATTGGGAGAAAACTCAATTTAGCAACCTCATATGCCAATTCTGACTATTCCATCAGCTCTGGAATGTTGATTTTAGGCTATGGGGACCTTTGGTTTAGGTCTCAAGGCTTCCAAACTCATTTCAGGCTATTGGTCGATATTTGATTAAAATGTCCTTTGTGTGTGAGACCTATTTTTCATTGAAACGACCTCAGATGGAAATTTTAATTGCGCCATTTAGTAGAATGTCGTATTTGAGAGGGTAGCATGGTTCATTTGTATTCACGGGGTTCTAAGAAAATCCCAAGGGGTCGGTCGAGACTTGGAAATTTTAAGTCCCAGCTGGTACATCCGTTACAGCGTCCCTTTGGGTGCTTTGGCGGCATTGGCTTTCCCAACGAGATGCTTTAGCAGCAGTAGTCTAACAACTAAAGTGGATGCCGCTTTCGCGCTAACCTACCCGCTTTAGCAGTATCCCAGGCCAAGTGAGTACCGCCGGAACTTCACCGCTTTAGCGGACACCGGTTAAGCGGCACCCAGGAGGCATTAAATCCCCTATTTACCCAATTTTTCTCCTTCTTTCTCACAAATCTCCAGAAGGAAAACCCTAGAGAGTGTGGGAAACTGTGAGGAACATTATTGGGTATTTTGGGGTGTTTGTGAGCTCAAGTTTTTCTTTTCTTCATCAAAATCTAGTAAGTTACCATTAAATTCATGGTTAATTCCTCAATTTATTTCAAAAATCTCTAGTCTATGAGAGGTTGATTTTAGCATTGTTTGAGCTGAAAATTCACCCATTCTTGAGGGTAAATATTCCTTGAGCATATAGGAACGTGTTGACAGTTTCAAAAGTGCGATTCCACAAGCAAGCTCCACGTGAGATTTTGACTTGATTTTGGACCCGAAGCATACAAATGCAATATGAGCACTATTGTTCTTGTATTGATGAGTAGATTAAATTTTAGATAGCGTGGCATCATGCAGAAGCTTATCGGAAGAGGAATTCGATGATTTTGCAGAGCCCACCAGGCTTTCTTCGGCGTCTAGGAGGCTAGGTTAATCTTTCCTATATATTGGGCTAAATTGTAGTATATTTAAGATATTGTGCTAGATGAATTAGGACTTGGAGTTGCATTTAGCGTGAAATGGATTAATTGGTCGATTTAGCGGCCATAATTAGGCATAATTGACTGTACTACTTATTCTCTAGGTATTATTGCTATCTTATGACTAGAATGTTGTCACAACCCAAAAACCATGGGTCATGATAGCACTTGTCGCGACAAGCCTTGACAAGTAAGCCTACCACACAAACTGACACAAGAAGGAAAAATAACAACAGTAACCTAAATTAAGGCTTTGAGAACAAAGCCGAACCACTCAATATAATAAAAGTGAAAGAACATAACAAAATATATAAACTACTATCTGAAAACCCGGTGTCACGGAACGTAAGAACTAAGTAGTACAACTCAAGATCAGAATACATAAGATATCCAAAACAGAAACAACTTTGTCTTAGAATGCAAAATAATGACACAGTATAAATATAGAGAGGTAGTAGTCGACTTCGAAAGCAAGAATTCAATCGCTACCTCAAATAGCTCCTAAGTATTGATCGAAGTCAACCACCACGAGGCACATTCGAACCTAGATCTGCACCGAAAATATGTAGTAGGGGTGAGTACGGTCCATTTCTACTTAGTAGGTATCATAGGCTGACTGAGCAAAGCAGAAAATAAAGCATACAAAATACACACTGACGACACATCATCTGCAACCAGAAAATATCCTAATAGTAGCCCACACCGTCTCCACTAACAGTTCTATAATATTTACATACTCCATAACAACACAGAAGAGAAAGACAAATAGATAGGTATCACATAATACTAATATGAAGGAATGAAATACACTTAGGCATGTATCACATCAAGGAAAATAAACATATCACATAAATGTGCAAGGTAAATACAAATGCAATGGAGATAATGATGATAATGATAATGATAATGATATGATGATAATAATGATGATGCTCGAGGTTGTCGCACGACCTCCGTATACAACTATGGAGCTAAAGATTCCCAACATAGGACCCATGGGGGTTCATCAACCCGTATACAACCAATATCCCATACCAATATCCATATCCATATCCATAACTCCTCTCCGACATATCCATTGGTAGAGGCTTTTAAAGATGTTACATTTTCTGTCAGAAAAAGCCAGTATTTCCATAGTGGTATCAATGTTTCATAAATATATATGATATGAGGATGCAATGCTCACAACCAACTAGAATGTGTATTTCCATATCTAACCAATATACCAACCAAGTGAGCCAATAATCCACTAAATATTTTGCAACCACCCCTGAATGCCAACATAAACCATATGTCAAGAGAGTAAAATACAATTAAATACATCATAGTCACCACATTAGGATTTTTCATTATACAAGACACAATTAATTTCATGTATACACAACCAACATTATCATATAGGACCCTACATAGTCACACAAAACAAATAATACCCCAAAACCACAAAATACAACAACGTATAGGCCCCCACACGGGCTAAACACAATAATTATAGCCATTTTCGTGATTAGTCCGACGCCCTTAACATGTTTTTTATCAACATTAACTACCCAACGTAGTCTGTAGAAAGTTAAGCGATAATCTACCTTGATTGCCGAAAATCGGTTCAAAAGTCTTCAAAACGAAGCCTTACTCCTCATGAATGGGCCCAAAATCAACTAAATCATACAAATATAGAATCTATGCGTAAAAAAAGGCCAACGATATCAATATTGCCTATTTAATAGTAGGGGTCAAAACGGACCTTCGAAATGAGTTTTTGGAAAAAAAGGGTAAAATCATAATTTTATCTTTGAAACATGTTCCCCATATTTTTAGTAGTCTATAGCTGAATACCAAAGTGAATACAAGTTAAATACAAGGTTCAAATTGAAGAAAAACCATGTTTATTAAGCTTTACAACAAAATTCCCCAGAATTCATTTTTAAAATCGAGAATTGATGTTGTTTTGTAAATAAAATCGAAATAAAAGTGATAATTATGAGATTAGAAACTTACCCAAGTGAAAACGAGGCTTGAATCAAAGAAATACAAGTTTTAGGCCTTACGGGCCAAAATTCCCAATTTCTGCCTTTTTAATCCGCGTTATAA
Source organism: Capsicum annuum (assembly GCF_002878395.1). NCBI lineage: Eukaryota > Viridiplantae > Streptophyta > Magnoliopsida > Solanales > Solanaceae > Capsicum > Capsicum annuum. The sequence goes on along the minus strand of NC_061113.1, from coordinate 66,297,622 downwards.
ATAAGAATTAATGGATGAGATTGAAGAAAATTAGTTTAAATAGGTGTTATGGAGCTTACCTAAACTGAGTAATGGAACAAATTGATCAAAATCATGAAACCCAAAGCTCCAAGTCTCATAAATGGTGAAAAATGACAAAAATAAAATGTATAGATAATCTAGGCATCGCATATGCGACCAGGTGTCGCGTTGGCTGTACCTGGTGTAATGGCGGGTATCACGATCGCGACCTGGTCCTTCGCGAATACATTTGTCACGATTGCGATCGAGATGTCGCATTTTCCCGATCAGTAGCCTAAGCAACTTTTGGTTTGCGAAAGTGATTACACCAGTTGAGACTTGCCCGCGGACCCCTTAAAATTCACCTAAAACCCCGTGAATGCAACCAAGCTATGCTACCCTATAAAATTTGATGCTTCGAAATAAATGTGATATTAGATTTTCCAAAAGATATCGTTTTCACAAAGTTGACCCCCATAACCTAATTTCATAACTTTTCAAACCGGATCGAAATGAGATATAAAAGCCATAAAACCAAACCAACCATGTTACCAACCTAAAATTGACATTTTGGATCTGTGCAGATCAGCTGGTGCAGTCCATTTTCCCATCCGACACACAGATTGATAAATGTTATCCAAAGTCAACTATAAGGCTTTTCAAGCCCCCAAAAATCATAATTTTACATATATCACATCAAAATACATTGAGAGCCGTGCTGATCATCCCCACACCCCAGAAATACCACAACATAACCACGGGGAGAGGTAAAATGGTCAAATCATACAAAAATAAACATTTCACATAAATCATACAAAATTGGGCCATTACATCATCACCACTAAAATCCTAGTTTAACCTCGAACAAAAGGAAAGGGAGAAAACTGAATAAGCAAAAAACTGGGGATAAGAATTACACATATCAGACTTGACCTCCCAAGTAGCCTCTTTTACAGGTCGATGCTTCTACTCGTCCTTAACTAGTGGAATAACTTTAGAATGCAACCGTCAAACATCCCTATCCAAGATTGAGACAGACTTTTGAACAAAAGATAATCTCTTATCTAGATGAATTAAATCCAATGAATGAGATGAGACTCATCTAGAATATAACGACAAAGCACGGAAACATGTAAAACTGGATGAACAACTGATACAACTGGGGCCAAATCTAACTCATAAGACACATTACCAACTGTCCGAAAAATCTCAAATAGCCCACTATACCTTGGGATAAACTTGATCCTCTTTCCAAACCTCATCACACCCTTCCTAGGCAAAACTTAAAGAAAAAATGATCACCTAAACCAAATCCCAAGGCATAAAGTCTGCGATCTACATAGCACTTCTACGTACCATGAGCCGCTCTAAGTCTATCTTGACTGATCTGAACTGTATCCAAAGACTCATGAAGCAAAACCATACCTTGAGGTATAATCTCAGAAACCTCAAACCAACTAACTGGAGAGTGACAATGCCTACCATACAAAGCCTCAAAATAAGCCATATCAATACTAGAATGATAACTGTTATTATATGCAAACTCCGTCAAGGCTAAATATTGTTCCCACTGGCCACCAAAGTCCATCACACAATCACGGAGTATATCCTCTGAAACCTGAATAGTCCGCTCTGACTGACCATCAGTCTGGGCTGAAATACTGTGTTAAGATCAACTCGAGTACCAAACTCATCATGAAAGGTCTTCCAAAAGTGAGATGTGAACATTGAACCTCGATATGAGATGATAAACACTAGCACAACATAAAGATGCACAACCTCACAAATAGATATAAGCCAATCCCTCCACACTGAAAGAGACCTGAACTGGAATAAAGTGTGTAGATTTGGTTAATCGATCCATGATGACCCAAACACTATCAGAACCATGCGATGTACAAGTAAACTGAGTGACGAAGTCCATAGTGATTCATTCCAACTTCCACTCAGGAATAGGTAACCTTTGACGCAATTCACCAGGCCTCAAATGCTCGACCATCACCTGCTACATAGGCAATGAGCTACAAAATCTCCTACATCCTTCCTCATACCACCCTACCAGTAATGCTGCCTCAAATCATAATATATATTAGTTACTCCCAGGTGGATAGAATACCTAGAACAATGGGCCTTCTAAAAAATCAATCTAACCCAATCACCCACTCTCAGTATGAAAATCGACCTCCAATCCTCAAAAAACAATCTAAATTGAGTTATGCTTCCTTGGCCCTACCACTCAATACCTTATCTCAAATCAGTTTCAATCTAACATCATCAAACTGATGAGCTCCAATCTGCTCCATAAAAAAATATCTAGCCTCGACGAATGCCAAAACATACCCAAGTGTTGAAATATCAAGCCTAACTATCTGGTTAGCTAAAGACTGAACCTCTAAGGCCAAAGGACTCTCCTAGGAAAAAAGATATGCCAAGCTACCCATGCTAGTCGACTTTTGACTTACGACATCTACAACTACATTTACCTTAACTGGATGATAGAGAATAATGAAGTCCTAATCCTTAAGCAACTCAAGCCAATGACGCTGCCTCATATTAAGATCTCATTGGATAAAGAACAACTGAAGGTTACGACGATCCGAGAAAATCTCATAATGGACTCTATACAAGTAGTGGCTTCACAACTTCAAAGAAAAACAATCGCGCATAACTCCAAATCATAGGTAGGGTATTTTTTCTTATGGGTCTTCAACTGATAAGGAGCATATGCAATTACCTTACCCTCCTGCATTAGCACAACGCCTAACCCAACACCTGAAGAATCATAAAAGATGGTAAAACTATGCCTTCCTTGGGTAAAGTCAAGATTGGAGTGATATCAACAAATCCTTGAGCTTTTGGAAGCTCGCTTTACAAGTATGAGACCATTGAAAAAAAATCTTCTTTTAAGTCAACTTGGTCAATGAACCTGTAATAGATGAAAAACACTCAACAAAATACCAATAGTAACCAGCTAATCCAACAAAACTCTAAATATCGATGGGCAAAGTAGGCCTAGCCCAATCACGAACCACTATATTCTTAGTTAGATCAACCATAATACCTTTCTTAGTCACCACATGACCTAAAAAAGAGACAAAACCCAACCAAAACTCACACATAGAGAATTTAGCATACAACTTTTCATCCCTCAATCTCTGAAGCACAATCTGCAAATACTCCTCATGATTTGCCTCACTCTTAGAATAAACCAAGATATCATGTATAAATACAATAATAAAGAAGTCAAGATATGACTAAAATACCTAGTTTATTAAATCCATAAATATGGCTGGGGCATTAGTTAACCTAAAGGATATGACCAAGATCTCATAATGGCCTTATCGAGTCTAAAAAGCTATCTTTGAAATATCCAAAGCTCTAATCCATAACTGGCGATACTCGAATCTCAAATCAATCTTTGAAAACACTCGAATCTCAAATCAATCTTTGAAAACACTGAATTACCCTAAAGCTGATTGAATAAATCATTAATATGAGTAAGAGGATACTTATTCTTAACCACCACCTTGTTCAACTGTCGATAATCAATGAACATACACATAGACCCATCTTTTTTCTTTACAAATAAGATAGAAGCACCCCAAGGTGACACACTAAGTTTGATTAATACCTTATCCAATAACTCCTGCAATTGATCATTCAATTCCTTCATCTCGACTGGGGACATCCTATAAGTAGGTTATCTTAGGTGGATTTATGTACCTAGGCTTGTTATCCAACCTTAACTAGCCTTGTTTTGAGGGTTTCTCTTGTGCTTAATGAGTTAGTTAATGATATAAATAAGCATATAAGTATTTAGTTATGTATTTATAGTGTTTAAGGCATATTCATCCTGAGTTTGGAGTCAAAACACTACGTTAAGAATCAAAAGACAAAACTAGTACTCTTAGCTTAAGTTATGTTCTTTAACAGTTCATCGTCTTAGATTGTATATTGTTTTGAGCTCTAATATGTGGTGTTTGATGTTATAAGATACTTGGTGAGTTGATCAAGAAAATAAATGGATGTTACAAAAGCTAGAAATCAAGTAGAAACAACACCACAAAGCTTGGGATGAAAGGATAAATGCATGGAGTTCACATGGTGCAAAGCTGGATGCTTTGGAGTCATTGGCGTGCCACACTACCTAAATGACACGATAGGGATGTGGCACACCATTGAAAGCATTTTTGATGTCCAATTTTAATTTATAACCATGATAGTGGTGTTCCACATACCCTATGACACGTGATAAGGGCATGGTATGCCTCTATGTTAAAATTGGTAACTCTTGTCCTAGTATAAATAGAACACTTAAACCTTTGTGTATGAACTTTGGACAATCTAAGGGCTTGAACATACATTGGATAAGCCTAAAAATTGGGGTTTGATCTCTTTATTTTAGTTATTTTATGTATTTTAATATGGATTTCATCTATGTTGATTACGTGTATGTGCATGAGCGGCTAAAAGCCCATTTCTAAGGTTAAGGCCAAGAACATGAGTACTATTGTTGTGTATTGACTTGGTTTTGGTTATTTATCATTATTGGTTGTTAATTTATCCTTGTTATCACCATTTTAAGGATTCATGACTCTTATTATACATGGATAACTCTATTGTGAACTCGGAAGGATGAGTGATAGAGTAGAACGCGGGATGAATAGAAAAGGATTGTAATCTTAATCGAATGATGTTATGATTTCCATTTAGAATAGGAGTATACTTAAATGCCCTATTTTGTTTAATTACAGGATTGAATATGAGTTTGTTTAATAAAAGTTCTAGCATACCTTCTCAACGACGTAGTTGTGGGCTAAGTTTCATAATTGACTAGAGGTTTAGAAGTCCATAGTCATAATATCAACCCTATGAACCAACAACCAAGACAACTATCCTAACTAATGAAGTTGCATAGCGTAGTATGATTGTTCATAGTGCCTTAACCCTGGGTTTCTCCTTATTTATTGTTCAAGAACCTTTACTTTTCCGCATTGTTTAAATTTACTTTTGTTTGTAACTCTCAAATACTTTTGTGGTTACTTTTTCAATTATTTAATCTTTGAAGTAAGACTGGAATACGATAGTTATTTAACACTAGTCCCTGTGGGGTTGATACTTGGCTTTCTTTAATGCCACTATATTAGTTGGGTGGACCACGTACACTTGCATGTGCACTTGGGCGCAACAGGAGTAATATAAATGGGCTTGGTGCCCGACTTAATATCAATGGCAAAGTCAATATCATTATTCGGAGGCATACCAGGAAAATCCGTAGGGAACATATCCATGAAGTCACGAACCATACGAATAAAATCCAAATAATGGGTGAAGTACCACTAGTATCATGAATATGAGCCAAATAAGGTGGACATCCTCTCTTAACCATGCAACGACCCTCAACATATGATATAACCCTCTTGGGACCCAAGTAAAGATTACCCTTCCAAGCTATCCTTGGCACACCCGGCAAAGCTAAGGTCACGGTCTCATCATAACAATCTAGGATAATATGGTAAGAAGCTAACCAATCCATACCAAAGATGACATCAAAATCTACCATATTCAAAACAATCAGATCCACCCAGGTCTCACACCCAGTAAAAGTAACAACATAAGATCGGTACACCTGATCCACCACTAAAGAGTCTTCTATGGGGTAGATACACGAATAGTCATGGCAAAAGGGTCACTAGCAGAATCAAAATCCAAAGCTAAATATGCAGATACATAAGATAATGTCGATCTAGAATCAAATAACACAGATGTAGATATGAAACAAATAGGGACAATACCTATGATAAACAACATCAGAAGCCTCTGCCTCTAGACTGAGGGGTATAGAATAGAACTATCCACGACCACCAACTGACTAAATTGCCCTATATCTACCACCATGGGCTTCACTACCTCTGCCTCGTGCATCTCTGGTAGAACCCCTACCTCTCGCAGCTGAAATAGGAGTAGCTTTGAGCACATAATGAGGACAGTCCTTGGCCAAATAGCCAGTCTCATCACATATATAGCAACTTCTGTGGCCTTACTCAGCAGAAGGAGGTACGGCTAAACCGGAATGACCACCCAAAATTTCTGAACCAAAAGACCCACTACCTGAACTTTGCAAGGCTACCTACATGGGTCAACCATGATAACTACAGAAAACTCTAGAATCCCTACCTCAAGAAGTGTGACCTTTAAACTCACTCAGATGGTGCATCTTCTTGGTGCCTCCCTAAGATGCTCAAAGAATAACCTCAGTCATCTTAGAATGATCCTTTTACTCTGAAATGATGCTCCAAACACTACTATCTGAGATGTAGCTAGCCGAAGAGAAATATTCAACCCCTTTACAAACTTTCAGATCTTCCTAGATTTAGTGGCAACGCTAGTATATGAATATCTCAACAAGGCGTGGAAGCATATCTCATACTCTACAACAGTCATGAAGCTTTATTCCAGGTGATCAAAATTATCCTTCATCCAATTCTTCAGATTGTGAGGCACAAACCTCTCTAAAAAGGCCTCAACAAATTAATTCCAAGTCATCTTAGGAGAATTGAGAAGTCTGTAACTAGCAAGTGACCTTCACTAATATCTAGCGGCATCCCTCAATTGATAAGTGGTATACGTAACACCATATAACTCAAGCGAACCTAGGTTATGTAACTTCTCACGATAGTCAATCAAGAACTCATGGTTATCCTCGTCTACAATGCTACTATACCTGGGGGGACCCAAATAAGTGAATCTCTCAAATCTTTTATGATCCTCAAAAGACATAACTACCTTTAGTATAAGAGAGGCATGGTGAATCTGGCAGACTAAGCTCTCACTTGAGAAGGTAAAATACATGAAGGCCTTCTGATTTCAGAATACCATACCCAGAAGTAGGAGCTTAGGGATAACACTCAGAGTTTATAGAGTGCCAAAAGTAGAAGTACGTACTATAGGAGGATCCATACTCAGGGATGGAGGAATACCATAAGCAGACTCTGGCACAAATGAAGGTATAATACTTGAAGCTGGGAAAAACCAAGCATACCTAAAAGATCACCCTCGAAATAGGTCAACAAATGAATCAATAACCTCTCTATAACTGGGGTAGAAGAACTCTATAGAACCAAAGTAGGACCCACATCTCTAACATTCTCAACACTAGGCTCAGGGGAAAGTCCCCTAAATGACTCCTAGATAGGGCAGATCTACGTGACCGTCTAATACGTCTATCCCATCTATCACTCGCAAATCGCCCTCTAGACTAGGCTCGCTTCTCAAATAAAATCATAACAGCTCTAACCTTACGAGATCTAGTCATCACCATCTGTATAGAAAAAGTGAATATGACATAAAACATAGGGTATGAAATATAATGAGCAAAATAAGGAAAGTTTTCTACAAATATCCTATACTCTCTTGAAGATAGGTACAGACGTTTATGTACCGGTTTATGAGACTCTATTAGACATCTTATTCTCACACTATTAAGACTAATGAACTAGACTTCTCTGATACCAATTTGTCATAACCCAAAAACCATAGGTCATGATGATACTTATCGTGAAGAGCCTTGACAAGTAAGCCTATCACATAAACTAATACAAAAATGAAAAATAACAATAATAACACAAAGTAAGGCTTTTAGAAGAACGCCAAACCACATAATATAATAAAAGAAAAAGAACATAACCAAAGATATAATACCATAATCACAAAACTTAGTGTAATAGTGTAATTACTAACCAGTACAACTTGAGATCAGTATACATAAGATTTCCGGAAAAGGAACAACTTTGTTCTGAATACAAAACAAAGACATAGTCTAAATAAAGAAAGGTAGTAGTAGACTTTGGAAGTAAGAATCCAACTTTTACCTCAAATAGCTCCAAAGCATCACTCGAAGTCAACCACCACGAGGCATACTCAGACCTGGATCTGCACCAAAAGGGCAAATAGGGGCGGGTATGGTCCATTTGCACTCAGTAGGTATCACAGGTCAACAAAGCAAAGCAGAAAATAAAGAATACAAAATACACACTAAAGGCACATCACCTACAACTAGAAAATATCCTATAATGGTAGCCCACACCATCTCTACTAATGATTTTATGATATTCATTTACACCATAGCAACACGAAAGAGAAAAGCAAATAGATAGGTATCACACAATGTGAATGTGAAATAAAAAAGTACACCTAGGGAGGTATCACATCAAGGAAAATAAACATATCATAGAAATATACAAGGTAAATACAAATGTAGTGGAGATAATGATGATAATGTTAATGATAATAATGATGATGCCTGAGGTTGTCGCACAACCTCCATATACACTTATGGAGCTAAATCTTCTCAATGTAGGACCCATGGGATATTCATAAATCATATAAAACAAATATCTAATACCAATATCCATATCCATAACTTCTTTTTGGTACATCCATCAGTAGACAAATTTAAAGATGTCATATTTTTTGTCAGAAAAGCTAGTATTTCTAGTATTTTGATAGTGGTACCAATATTTCATGAATGTATATGATATAAGGATGTAATGCTCACAACCAACCAAAATGAGTATTTCCATATCCAACCAATATACCAATCAAGTGAGCCAATAATCCACATAGTATTCTAACCATCCATGAATGCCAACATAGACCATATGCCAAGAGAGTAGAATGCAATTAAATACACTATGGATACCACATTAGCATTTTTAATTATACAAAACATAATTAATTTCATGTATATACAACCAACATTATCATATTGGACCACACACGATCACATATAGCAATGAATACTCCAAATCTACCAAATACAACACATATAGAATCCCACATTAGGATCAACACAATAATTATAGCCATTTTCATGATTAGTTCCACACCTTAACATGCTTTTATCTCAACATTAACTACCCAGTCCAGTTGGAAGAAAGTTAAGCCATCACCTACCTCGACTACCAAAAACAAATCTAAAGCCTTTAATCTGAAACCTTGTTCCTCATGAACGGGATCAAAATCAACTAAATTATACAAATATAGAATCTATGCATTAAGAGAAAGCCAATGATACCCATATTGCCTATTTTAGAGTCGAGGTTAAAATGGACCCCTAAAATGAGTTTTCATAAAACAAGGGTAAAATTATAATTTTGTGTTTGAAATATATTTGCCATATTTTTAGAAGTTTACAGCTGAAAACCCAAGCAAAAATGAGTTAAAAACAAGGTCCAAATCAAAGAAAAACCATGTTTAAGTTTTACCGATAAAATTCCCCAAAATTTATAAAAAATCAAGAATTGGTGTTGTTTGGTAGATGAAATCAAAAGAAAATTAATAATTATGAGATTAAAAACTTACCCAAGTGAAATAGGTTAAAAAAGAGGTTTGAACCAAAGAAATACAAGTTTTTGGCCTTACTGGTCCAAATCCCCAATTTCTACCTTTTTAATCCGCGTAAAAAATAAGAATTAAAGGATGAGATGGAAGTAAAGTAGTTGAAATAGGTGTTATGGAGGTTACCCAATCTAAAAAATGAAAAAAATTTCTCAAAATCATCAAACCCTAAGATCCAAGTTTAGTAAATGGTGAAAAATGGCGAAAACAAGGTATATATATAGTCTAGCATCACATATGAGACCAGGTGTCGTGTTCGCTGTACCTGGCCTAATGGCGGGTATCGCGATTGTGGACTAGTCCTTTATGAATATGGATATCATGATTGTAATTGAGATATCTTGTTTGCATCACTCGCGTCCATCCGATCATTCGCGTAAGCAACTTCTGGTTCACGAAAGTGAGTGTACCGTTGAGTAGTGCATGGATCCCTTGGGATTCATATAAAACCTATATCTAATTTTTAAAAAGACATCATTTTCACAAAGTTGACCCTCGTAACTCAATTTCACAATTTTCTAAACCGAGGGTCGAAATGAGATATAAAATTCCATAAAACCAAACCAACTATGTTACCAATCTAAAATTGATATTCTGAATCTACTGGAATAGTTTGTTTTTCCACCTGATACACAGATCAATAAATATTGACTGAAGTCAACTATAAGGCTTTTTAAGCTACCAAAAACCACAATTTCACATTTATCACATTGAAATGCGTTAGAAACTGTGACAATCATTCCCACACTCCATAAATACCATAATACAACCACGGGGAGAGGTAGAATGGTCAAATTCACAAAAATTAATATTTCAGATAAAACATCAAAAGTCAGGTCATTTCAAGTATGGATTATTTAATATCTAGTAGTGAAATTTGATACCTTAGCCTATTTTGGGGTAGAATTTACCTTAGAATGGGTTTTGGAGATTAGAAATAGTCCCCTACGACCCACCTTAGGTCAAGACTATAAGTAGCTCCTTGTATACTTAATGAAAATGTTGCATCAATTAAATTTACATCCTAGAGCTTGAGGAGGTTTAGATTAATAATGCTTTATGAGAAATTTATACTTAGGAGAAGATACTAGTTTTAGTTCTATTCCAACGATTTATGGTATTATGATTGGTTTGATTTTGGTATTATTCATAGTATAGTTTGATTAAAGTCCTACAAATAATAATATGAGTTTTGGTTTAAGTACAACATTGAGAGCTTTTTTATACGATTATGGAATCAATTTGAGTCCAAATTTTGAAGTATGAAAGGTTCCATGGTTATGATTTAAGTCTGAATTTTGATGGTATGAAAGGTTCCAGGTTATTTATCTCACATTTTATTATATTTAAATTATGATTTAGCTTAGTTGAACAATAATGCCTACTGAGTACTCCTGAATTTGGTACTTATACTATACTTCTATACCTTTTTAGTGCAAATTCAAGTACTAGTTACCTCCATTGATGCTGCGATCATGGAGCCAAAGTTTTGGAGATAGGGTAAGCTCTTGGAGCTGGAGTTGACTTTTTCTTCATCTTTTGCATTTTGCTTAGTCTTTCTATTTTTGTGACTGATGCATATTTGTCTATGATAGTATTCATATGTTTTTTGGATTAGTGGATCTTGTACCAAAACTTCTTGGTCATGGGATGTTACTATTTCTCTTATCTATCTTTTATCTTTCATGATTTATTACTTGTAATTCATTTACTTTCATATTTCCATCATTTATGATATTTCGACCAAATTAACCCATTGTTTATAGCTCCAGGCTACGGTTGAACTTACCTACTTATGGGATAAAGTGAGTGCCATCATGACTCAAAAATTGGGCCGTGACAAGAATTGATTTTACCCATTTATGTGCTAGTGTGTGGTAATGTTTTGCACATTCCATATTTAACATAGATATTTAGAACTTGCCCTCTGTGTGTGCAAAGTGAAATAAAATACGGATTTAGAGGATATGATGAAGTTATTTCTTTAGTAATCCTATTTCTTGTCTATATTTATAATGTGAGGCTAAAAATTATGCTATTTTACTATCATTCGCCTCATATTTGTTCCTTTTTAGTATTATTTTGAGGTTAAATGATGTGATTTACACTTGTGCTTCATGGGTTGCTTATGTATGAGTGTCTTAGGGGTATTTGGAGCCTAAACAAGAAGAAAAAGACTACCAAGAAACCATGGAAGGATCAATGTCATAATGCATAGTAAAATAAGCAAAAAAAGGCCGAGGAAGTTGTGCCTTATGCCTCTGATGCAAAGCAAGCGGTGGCACAGATTTAGATAGATGCCAAGACCCCTTATGCCACTCCCCCCCAAAAGTTAGTGGTGCAAGTTTGATCACCATTCTGAATTTTTACATGTTCCTTATGCCACTACAACTCCACTTTTTGGTTGTGGCATGAAGGACTTCTCCTAACCCAATTGCATTTAGGTTTTTGATATTCGAAGGTTTTCTAAACTCTTAATATAACCCTTTCCACATTTCTTAACATATTCATCGGATTTAGGGAATCCAAAATTAGGGAAAAGCTCAAGAACTAGGTCTAGTTTATTTCTTTTATTTTATTTTTAATTTCTACCATGCAAACTTATGAAACCTCTTCTTCCTAAGAGATCCATTAGTAGCTAAACCTCTTAAGGTTGTGGTTGAACATTAAAGTTGTTGGTTGATAATCATATTACCTATGTTGATTTTCATCTATTGAGTTATTTATTTCTTTTTGCTTTCAATTACTCCCTCCGTTTAAAAAAGAATGACCTACTTTGACTTGGCACAAAGTTTAAGAAAATAAAGAAGACTTTTAAATCTTGTGGCCTTAAATTAAAGTTGTGTCAAATGTACCAAAATGCCCTTTAATCTTGTGGTCCTAAACATGCGATATGGAAAGTTGAAATTAAAGTATTGCCAAAAAGAAAAAAGGGTCATTCATTTTGAAACAGACCAAAAAGAAAAGTAGGTCATTCTTTTTGAAATGGAGGGAGTATTTGTTTAATTGATCACTATGTGTATACTTTTTAGGGCTTGTTTGTTGGATTTAAAAAAAGGAACTACACGTGTAAAAAAAGGAAATAGGGCTAGTTCATGAACCTTATAGGGAAAGGGAATTGATTTATCACTGAGGATTCAAATATATCCTGTGACCTAGATAAGTTGATGTAGATGATATATTCATGCACTTCACTATTAATTGACATTATAAAAATATAGGCGTTAGGGATTAGTTAAGTAGGTTTACAGTTGTTGGAAAAACACCCAATATAGTAAAATTAACCTACAACTAGTAACTCAAGAAATCAAATTAGGCGTATGATAGATAACTCAACTAGATTGTCAAAATACCACAACCCTGGATCTTTTTACAAATTTGATTACAATACAAATAATTCAGACTTGTTTACAGCTGTATTTATTTACATTTAAAACACACAAATCACTCTTTATTATTGGTAACCTACTGAATTGGTCACTTTGTCAAATCACTATGGGTAGGATATCAGAACTTACATTATTTACTAGTTGTAAGACCACATACACTTGTGTGTGTAAATGGATGCAATAGGTTTTTGGCACCATTATCGGGGAGTTGATTCGAAATTGGTACTATTTTGAATTTTTATTAAATTATTTAGATTTCACTTTTTGTTTTTTAGGATGCAGGTTATTTTATGCTAAACAATTAGAGTAAAGGTTATCTCTTGATTCCCATTGACTACGAGCTTACACGTACTCCTAAAGGGTTGAGAGTGATGGGTGGTAGTGTGAACAACCAAAATGAGCCAAATGATGTGGTAGATAGAGCTGTAGTCTAGCCCCCTCCGACACCACATATTTCAATGTTAAATTTTTTAAGGCCAAATTAGAAAAATACCTCTAGAGCTATTGTGAAGATGGATATCCCAAATATTTTAAACTTAAAGAGAGCATGGTGAGACTAATGCAAAATAATTGTCAATATGAGAGTAAATTACATAAAGACCCATATAAGCTACAACAACAACAACTACAACATACCCATTGTATTCCCACCAAGTGGGAAGAGCCATAAAGAACCTATAGGAATTTACTAAGTTGAGTGAATACATCCACTACCAAAATATTTTAGATGAATATGTGAAGTTAACATTATTTCCATTCTCACTATTTGGAGATGCCAAGCAAAGGATAGAGAATAAATCTCCAGGATTTGCATCTTGGGATGCTTTGTTTGAAAAGTTTCTGAACAGGTTCTTCTCAACTAGAAGAGTAAAAGAGCCCAGAGGCAGGATTTTTAAATTTGTTCAAAAATATGCTGAATCCCTTCCCTAAGCTTGAAAGAAATTTTGGGGATACGTAAGAGATTGCCCATACATCCAACAACACAATGAGATTATTAGGTATAATTTTATTAAATGATTGAGTCTAAACTCTAAGTCTTTATTATATGATACAACTCAAGGTCAAACTTTATCCAAGAACTATGATGAAATAGGGGCAATGTATCATATTATGTTTGTAGGCCACCGAGTTTATTCAGAGCCAAATAGAGTGTTAATTTCTATATAAAAAATAATAGAAAAGTTAGAGATGGATGATGTGTCAACCATTTAGATTGATATTAGGCAGATGTGTGCCTTGATGAAACAGAGTTTATTAGCACCAAGTGCAGGTACAACAAGTTCAAACAACTGTATTATTTTTTTAGAGGTGTGGTGAAAACCATGCTTACTTTGGATGTACTTTGAATCCAAAATCTATATACTATGTGGGGTAGCAAAATTACAAAAACAACCTAAAATTTTCTTGTGATGGAAATTAGAAGGTCCAAATACAACAATATACATAGAAAGCTTCACAAGTGAGTAATTCTTTGGAAGAGACAATGAAATACTTCATAGGACAACAAACACAAACTATGAATAAAATTCAGAAGTCCATTCATGAACTTGAGCGTGAAGTGGGACAATTAGATTTATCATAACATGTAAGACTTATAGATGCATTACTAAGTAATACGAAGAATAATCTAAAATAGGTAATGACAACTACATTAAGGAATGAAAGAGAGTTGGTTGAAGCCCCTCTTAAGTAGAAAATTCAAGAGGCATGTGTAGAGTTGTCAGATTATTGTCATAATCCAAGACTAGGTATGATAGACAAGAACCATATGAGCATGAACATGTACTATACAACTAAGCTATATTGAGCTAAAGATATAATATTCATAAATAATAATAAGTTCCTATGTATATAAACAATACCAGCCCACTAAGCATATATAGACACGGGCGATTGGAACTATACTTACATATGGAAACTTTACACTATCTATAAAGACTCTAATAGAACTGTACAATGGAAGATGGTTAGGAAAAGGTCCCCAACATATCTAAAATATAACTATAAATATGACTAAAGAGTAGTAGACATCTATTAGATATCTATTAACTCTAGATGAGAGAGAAGCTCAATAGCTGCTTTATGAACATATGGTGAGTGCCTAGTATGGAAGTCTGATTACTAGGATACATGATCATGTATTTATAGAAATGTAGTACTCTCGAACAAAGGGACTTTAGTACGTATAAAATATTAACTGGTATGTAAAATAGACCAAATAACAAGTAACCAAGTATGGATACTTAAAAAAATTAGATGTCGAGATAAAAGACTTATGAGCACCCAAATAACAAATATGCAATATGAAACGGTGACTAATACACTAGTCTAATTGGCATGTCATTAAGGATAAACAACTATGGATAAAAATTATCAAAAACTATAGTATGAATTATGTAAACAACCTTATTAGCATACATATATATATGTCCTAAAATTTATTCTTCCTTATTAGACACTGAGAAATTTGTCTAGCTGATGCCCTATGCTTATATCAAATACCAATGATCATAAGATGGCCTACCAAAGGCAGTTTGTGTCAAAGATTAATCTCTAAAAGATGTCTTTATCACTTGGTATGGGTTAAAGATTCTAACTCAGAGGGTCCTTTTTTTCACTCGATTTCAGTGGTAAATAAGTTTTCTAAAGTTTTTCTGATGATCTTCCTAGTGTTCCTCCGGATAGGGAAATTGAGTTTGGTATTGATTTGGTTCTAAACACTCGTCCAATATTTATTCCTCCTTATAGAATGGCTCCAGCTGAGTTGAGAGAACTCAAGGAAAAACTTAAGGATCTTTTGGATAAGTGGTTTGTTTGTCCTAGCATATCTCTGTGGGGTGCATCGGTATTGTTTGTGCATAAGAAGAATGATTCCTTTTAGATGTGCATTGACTGTTGACAGTTGAATAATGTAACGGTTAATAAATTGTATCCTCTTCCAAGGATAGATGACTTATTTGATCAGTTGCAAGGTGCCAAGTTTTTTTTTAAGATAAACCTTTGGTCTGAGTATCATCAGCTTAAGATTAGGGAGGAAGATATCCCTAAGATAGATTTTTGTACTCGATATGGACACTTTGAATTCATGGTTATGTCATTTGGCTTGACTAATGCCCCGAACGTAATTATAGATTTAATGAACAGGGTTTTTGGGAAGTTTTTAGATCTTTATTTCATTGTGTTCATTAATGACATCTTGGTGTATTCTAAATGTGAGCTGGATTATGCCAATCACCTCTGTGTGGTGTTGCGGACCCTTAAGGAACAATAGTTGTATGCCAAGTTCTCCAAGTGTAAGTTTTGGTTGAACACTATTACTTTCTTGGGTTATATTATTTCTAGTAAGGGGATCAAGGTAGATCCTCAAAAGGTAGCTGTGGTAAATAAGTGGCCTAGAACCATGACTCCAATCGACATTCAGAGCTTCTTGGATTTGGCTGGGTATTATAGACGGTTTGTGGATGACTTTTCTTCGATA
Source organism: Capsicum annuum (assembly GCF_002878395.1). Classification (NCBI taxonomy): domain Eukaryota; kingdom Viridiplantae; phylum Streptophyta; class Magnoliopsida; order Solanales; family Solanaceae; genus Capsicum; species Capsicum annuum. Next base: position 66,281,356 of record NC_061113.1, on the reverse strand, counting down.
ACTGCTCCTTTGACTAAGTTAACTTCAAAGAAGGTAAAATTTTCTTGGTCGGAAGCGTGTGAAGGGAGTTTTAAGAAGATGAAGGATAAGCTAACTTTGGCTTTAATTTTGACATTACCTGAAGGTAATAAGAGGTTTGTGGTTTATTGTGATGTATCTAGGGTGGGACTTGGTTGTGTTTTAATGCAGCATAGAAAGGTGATTTCCTATACTTACAGGAAGTTGAAAGTGCATGAGAAGAATTATCCTACTCATAATTTGGAGCTCATGGTGGTGGTTTTTTCTTTAAAAATATGGTGACATTATTTGTATGGAGTGTATGTAGATATTTTTATTATCATAAGAGTCTATAGTGTGTGTTCACTCAGAAGGAGCTAAATCTCAGGCAGAGGAGATGGTTGGAGCTTCTCAAGGACTATGATATGAGTCTTCACTATCATCTAGGTAAGGCTAATGTTATTACTGATGCTCTTAGCAGGTTATCCATGAGAAGTTTAACTCATATGGATAAGGAAAAGTAAGAATTGGTGAATGATATTCACCGCTTAGCTAGTCTTAGAGTTTGTCTCTTAGACTCTGAGAATGGTGATATGTTAGTATACGAAGTGGTTAGATCGTCTCTAGGTGCAAAGATTAAGGAGAAACAAGTGTTAGATCCGATCTTAATAAAAATCAAGAGTGATGTAGGTGGGAAAAAAGTAATGGTATTCAAGATCAGTGGTGATAGTACTTTACGATACCAAGGGAGGTTGTGTGTTCCTAATGTCTATAGGTTATGATAAAGGATCTTGGTTGAAGCGTATGAATTGCGCTATGTTGTTCATCCTAATTTTACAAAGATGTATCATGATCCCAAAGAGATATATTGGTAGAATGGTACGAAAAGGGACGTGGTTGATTTGGTAGCCAAGTGCATGGTGTGTCAATAAGTTAAAGTTGAGCACATGAGGCCTGGAGGGTTGTATCAAAAAATTGATTTGCCTAAGTGTAAATGAGAGGTGATCAATAGGTAACTTTTTTACTGGTCTTCCTCGATCACAGAACTAATTTGATTTGATTTGGGTCATCATGGATAGGATGATGAAGTCTTCTTACTTCTTGCTAGTGAGGACTACTTTTTTGGTGAAGAATTATGCAAAGATGTATCTTCAGGAGGTTGTAAAGCTGCATGGGGTATCTATTTCAATTATCTCTGATCGTGGTACACAATTTTCATCTCATTTCTGGTGGTCTTTCCAGAAGTGATCAGGTACTAAGGTGAGTTTGAGTACTATTTTTCATCCTCAGGTGGATGGGAAAGTGGAAAAGACTATTCAAACATTAGAGGATATACTTCGGGCATATGTGATTGATTATGGTGGCAATTGGGATGAGCATTTACCTTTGGTAGAGTTTGCTTACAATAATAGCTAAAATTTTAGTATTGGTATGGCCCCTTTTAAGGCATTGTATGGTAGGAGGTGTAGATATCCTATTGGATGGTTTGAGCTTGGTGAGGCAGACATGTTTGGTCCAAATTTGGTTTATCAGCTATGGAAAAGGTGAAGGAGATTCAGGATAGGCTTAAGGCTACCTAAAGTTACCAAAAGTCCTATACAGATGTAAGGCATAGAGACTTGGAGTTTGAGGTTGGGGATAAGGTGTTCCTAAAGGTATCTCCCATAAAGGAAGTAATGCGATTTGGTAAAAAAAAAAAGCTCAGTCCTCAGTTTGTTGGTCCTTATGTGATTTTGTGGAGGGTTGGTAATATGGCTTATGAATTGGAGTTGCCTTCTGGTTTGAGATCCATTCATCCGGTATTTCATGTCTCCATGTTGAGAAAGTGTCTTGGTGATACTTCTTTGGTGGTTCCCTTGAAGGGATTGTGTATCTACTATTCTCAATCTTATGAAGAGGTCTCGATTAAAACACTAGATCAGTAGGTTCCTTAGGTACAGACCAAGGATGTGGCCTCGATTAAGGTTCTATTGTAGAACCACATCTATTTTCTGATCCTGGGATTCCTGTGGAAGGTATGTGTTCTTGAACATATCTTTATTTTTTGAGTTTGTTAAAGGAAAGATTAGTATCTTTACATCTGTGTTTCTTAACTTGGTTAAAGGTTGGATTGATATTTGATAATGCAAATGAATTGTGCTTGTCGTTACCCTACCTTGTCCGTCATTCTGGGAAGAATGTTCCTAGTGGGGGAACTTAAACACCCTGGGTTTTTGGCCTTTAGAAAATTTCCTGGATTGTTGGTCTCTGAATAAGAAATGACTAGGGGAAATGACTTATACACTGGGTTACGAGTGGTATGGGTTAGTCGTATTCTGACAAGGGTTGGTTAGTTAGCTCTATTTAGGTTCTGGAATGGATATGACTTGGGTGGTATGAGTCGTATTAGTGGATACGGGTGGCTTGGTTACTTCAGTTAATCTTAGGCGTGGTAACTTAAAGTTGGATCTGAGTTTGAGTGGCTTACAAATAGCCGTAAGCCAGGGTATGAGTCGTACCATGGACTCGTATGGTGGTCAGTGTTTAATCCTCTTGGGATTTTATTTTTCCAGGGGTACGGATCATGGGTACTAGTCATATACTTGGACATGACATGGTTTGGGGTGAGTCGTACCTTGTACAGTGTTGGGTCCAAGAGAGATAGCCTTGGGTACGAGTGGTGGGTACAACTCATATTGGAGGGTACGACTAGTATGGATAGTTGTACCCACCTGATGGGATTTTTGGGAGTTTAAGTAAGGGCAATATGGATATTTCCCCACTTAACCTAATAAGGCCCCATGACTTATATTCCTATTAGGAGGTTATTTTATCTATTATTCTATTCATTAACACTTAGAAACTTCTCTTAAACACTCTACAATTCTCTCTAAGGCTTTTGGATAAAGGAAGGATCGGGTTTCATCTTAAGGATAAATTTGGGGCTTATGTTGGTGATTTCTCTCCATCATCTTCTTGGTTTAAGGCATGCTCTCTTCCCTTGTTGTTAGTTCCAACTAAAGACATGGTTGTATACAGTGTTTTCATGGTTTTATTATTGTATGTTTTTGGATTTTCAAATATAATTTGGTGGTTTTGGTTATAAATTCTTGGTTATGGTTTTCCCATGTTTTAATTATGCTTTTATATGCTTTAATGGTGGTTTTGGATAATTGGTTGCATGAGAATGGTTATTTGGTGTTTGGTTTTGGTTTTGGAAATACTATGCCCCCAATATGTTTGATAAAATGCCTATGAGAATGCTTTCACTACATTGTTGGATTTTAATGGAACTACTGCATGGTTGAAACTCGGTAATGGTACCCTAAATGGTTAAATGGTTTGGAATGGTCAAAATGGAATGCTTTTGGTTTAACAATCATTCTTGTGGGGTACAATGGAATCCCCCACGTAATTATAATAATGGAACACTTGTGGGCTACATAGGACTCCCCCAAGTTAATTGGTAATGTGATCTATGGGTACATGGGACTCTCTTGATCTCATAAAGGTTTGGATAAGGTCAAATCTTGCAAGTTATAGTTAGTATGATAATACCACTATGTATAACCTCGGTTAATAATAATGGTTTGGTTGGTTGGAAATGGTTTTAATTAGGCAGTTATGGCGGGGTGTGATAGCTAACCGTGAAGGTGGAAGTTTAATGAATGAACACTGGAAACTCATGTTTGCCATCATGAGGGGTAGGTCATGGCAAACCTTTTATGATACTATAAGGTACGCGAAATCCTCTAAGTACATTGTACATATGTATCATGGAGAGTAAGGGTACTTAGGAATTCCTTACTCTAACGGTATCTCTGATTCGGGTGGATACACGCATCGAGGCCCATTCAGGGGGTTATACTAGAACCATATAGCCCTTGGGTGGTTAAGGATGGTTAAGCTTCACATACCCAGTAAATGGTTTTAAATGCATGCTAAACCCGGTTCCCTTTCCCGGCATGGTGTTATATATATGTATGGTTTGTATGCATATGGTTGGTTTACTTAGTTTTACTGGTTGGCATTATTTTATCCTTCTCTTGAGTGGTTTTACTGGTTGGCATTATATTATCCTTATCTTGAGTTCATGCTAGCGTTCACCCACTAACCCAACTTCGAGCGACTGTATCCCCACGAAATATAGGAACCGACCATTCTACTTCCCCTGCTTAGTTATCGTACATTTGGGATCAGCTACTGGTTTGAAGTGGTAAGCTTCCATATTTCCGAAAGGCTCTATTTCATAGGTGTTATTTCATACTTTAATTATACTTTGGATATTAGTTTTGGCTATAGTTAGGGGCATACCCCAACCGAATTTTGGTATTCTTTTGGTTAGAGGCTTTTGTGGAACTACTATGGGTTGGTATGAGCGAGATTGGTATTGGTGTCAGCCTTAGCATTGATATTGATATTGGGATTATATATAATTATTATGGAACTCATATGGTTATGGTTTGGATTATGATTTGGTTGGTTTTGGTTATCTGATGGGTTCAAATAGTTGGATTCAATTAGGTTAGTCTCGGTAATAGACCTATCCCTGAGTCTATAATATGGATAGTTACACTATCTTTTGATATGCTCAAAGTTTTGCTAACTCAGGGTAGGTTACTAGAGGTTGGGTTGGGTAATGGAGGTGGTCTCCGATCCCAGTCGGACTTGGGATGCCCATTATGATAAGGCCCTGGGTTAGGTCATGTAAAAAAAAAGACGCACTTAGTCCAAATATAGATAAGTTAATGAAGGAACACTTACTTGATTTCCTTTTATAATTTCCTACTTTATCAACATTAAATTGGTAGCCACTTGCTCATAGTATCCTTTTCTATGCAGCTATTATTTAGCAAACTTAAAAAAACATCTCCAACTTTATTAACGTGTTTAAGCTGTTAAACTTGTTTCAGAATTTTCCAAGGTGTTACAATTATGAGCCCTTAAAGTGGAAGGGACATCACTAGGCGGATGACCTTGTAAACTTTAAGAATCTACCACCCTTTCCACAGAGGTTTATTCCAGTAAAAAATTCCGTGACACGACCTACACAAGAGGAAAGAACCAAAAAAGAGGTTGTTGAGTAGCCTGAGATTGCGGTTGAGAGACTCCACCATCAGTCCCATAAGAGATTCCAAAAATTCCAAGAGGATGCATATTTTAAGAAGTTACTTGATATATTTAAGAAACTTCACATCAATATTCCCTTGATTGATGCTATTAGGGACATACCCAAATTTTTTAAATACTTAAGAGAAGTAGTGGATAGAAAGAGAAGACATCTTAAATTTGAGACGATTGCACTCACTGAGAATTGTAGTTTGAGGATATTGAGCAAGTTGCACAAAAATCTCAACGATCCTGGTAATTTCACCCTTTGACATAAATTGGTGAAGATGAGGTTTGGAATTCACTGTGTGATTTTGGGTCAATTATAAACTTGATTCCCTTCTTTGTGTTCTAGACACAGTTTGGGAAAGCCACACCCACCTACCATCACTCTTTAATTGGTAGACCACTGTCGTATGCAACTAAAAAGAGTGATTGAAGATGTGATCATCAAGGTAGTAAGTTTGTAATTTTTGTTAATTGTATTATTTTAGATTTTAAATAAGATGAGAAAATACTAGTTATTTTGGGATGCCCATTCTTAGCCGTTTGTGGAGCCTTGATTGATGTGCGAAAAGAGGAGCTTGGGATGAGGGTCTATGATGAGAAGGCGACATTCAAAGTATATAAGTAGCTCTCCACTCCGTTAGACTCTAAGGACTTGTGAATGATAACAAAGGTAGTAAATGATAAGTATGGGGTGGAAGAGCGTGGGCCAAAAAAGTTAAAGATTTGAAGACAAGCACAAAATTCTCTAAGGTGCAGAAAAGACTTGCTCAAGTTATGGAAGAAGCATGAGCATATGTCTGAATGGACCAATTAGGACCCAAGAAGGGATTTGATCACTAAGAGAGTGAATAATAATCATAATCCTCCTAGAGTAAAGAAAAGTTTGAAAATCATATAGAGAGGATGAGAGTGATAGAATTTGATTGATAGATGACTTGCATCATACTGTAATATTATATCAGGCACCATCAAAGAGGTAACCCAAGTTATAAGTGTAATTTTACATTTATAGTGTCATTTTTTGTTTGTGTTTATTTTATGGTTTGTGCAGATTTAGAAAAGTTTGATATTGCATCCAAATGCACACACAAGTGCACGCAGTCATGTAAGTAATAAAATGCCTCTTTCAAACCGAATATTGATCCCACAGGGACTTGTGATTAGTAGAAAATCCAATTTTAGTAATACTAACAAATTAAACAAGTGCTAGTTATAACCACAAAAAGTTGGAGTTTAGTCATCAGTGTTAAAAGTAACAATGGAAATATATTAATGTGGTTCATACAAGAATTAAGTAATGAAAAAATAAAAATAAAATCCTATTTGAAGCCTCCTTCACATATTTTTAGTCGCAAGTCATCTAAGAATTATTAGAATTGAAGCTAAGTGTCCTATTATAGTGTAGGAAAATTTATACCTAAAAAAACCAAAGTTTGTGCCACTTTGAATTCGTGGAGCCTAAGGTCCATGCCACTTTGATAAAATAGATCACAAACTCCATGTCACCTTGATAAAATGGATCATAACTTCTGTGGCATGCTGATATCTAAAAAATCTACTGTTTGGCTGACTAAACTTATTCCAACTTTATTTTTTTATTTGTTGACTCTACGACGCCTTAATATTGCGGTAAACTACTATTTTGGATGTCCAAACTCTCCCAAACTTGATCTTCAACTTCGTGCTAGGTATTTGATTTCATCACATCTCAATTTTGATGAGTTTTTGGCATCAATCTACATATTCTCTATCTTGAATAGTTTCACATAAGCATGTTCAAGCCATTATTCACGCCAAGCTTGTTTCTTATTTCTTTTACCCATTGTGGATCATGTTCGGATTAATTTATCATAGAAAGCAGCTCAAATAAACTCCTATAACACCTCATCACAAGCATTAGACCATACAGTACACAAAACTTACCAAAACTACACAAACAAGCGTAACTTAGGCTGGTTTAACTAGTTATCTCGTCTAACCTTCCCTTGGATATTTTGACTCTTGTGTTGATTTACTTGTTGTATAAACCATCTAAACATGAGGCTTAACATAAATTTAAAAGAATATTACTAAATATGCATATTTCCATATAAACCATGCTCAAAATTCCTCAAAACCAAGCTAAATATGTGTAGATAATGACACTTTGGTGTGTAAATACTCTTAAGATCACCAACCCACACTTAAAGCCTCGTTATTCCTTGAACAACTCTTGACACTGATCACAATAAAGGAAGACTCTAACATCACTACTTGAACTAAGACACCCAAGCTAGAAATACAATGACTACATGAATGGAAATTTCAACATTAGCCATGTCATATTATAATTGAAAACACATGAATATTACTTCAAGACTTCCTAGCCTCAAGAATTAACTCTACCAAGTTTGAAAACTCATGCACATTACTCAATAAAGAGATCATATAAGTGACCTATCCATCATTAAACATGAGCCCTCACCATAAGAGAGTCACCCATATTCACTTATAAACACACAATTTTAATACCAGAATCAGTGTAAAAATAGAATTTTGCTCACTCTCGCAAAGAATTCTTATGCCACATATGATGAACCATAAGCTTGATATTAGTAGAGTACTCCACTTATATTGGAATGTCAAATCTCAACATCAAGTAGAACTTTAAGGATTGTAATGTAGCTAAGGGACGGGTAGGAACAAATTCTGGCCAGTAATAATGACTATCTTCCCTAAATGCTTTAATACTCAACACTTTACATTAAACTTATCCCAAACCAACCTATTTTTCATCACTTTTATCTTCACACCTTTTTTATTTTTCAATATCTCAGTATGCTAGCTTATACATTTTTAGCAGGGAGCATTTGCCATTAACACCTGATTCACTTCTTTTGATCAACTTTTTCTTTTTACTACATTACTCTGTACCAATAACTCATAAAATTTTTCAACACACTAATATCTATTATTTTGGGGATTCACTTTCACTTTCACTTTCACTTTCTCCTCCTCCTCCTCCTCCTCCTTCTTCTTCTTCTTCACTTTTCACTCCTTACCAACTTTAATTCTTCAACTAAAGTGCTAGGAGTTTTGGATCAAATTATAATCCAATTTAAAGAAAAGGAATAAGCTAAATATGAGGCTACCAAAGAATAGGCTAATGACTTAATGGGGCTTACTAAGGTCATGCACAAAGAGTAGATAGAGTAGATATACATGGCTATCAAAGAAATGCCTATATCATATCCTAAACTCAACATTCTTAATTTTGCTTTGAAGATACACCAGGTAAGTTTTAGAAATCAATGTGCAAACATGTAATATAACAAAAATTTCAACACACATGGAACATGTTTAACTCAAGAAGGATCTCTATGGATTCTCAACCAAGCAATCACAAGAAGTAAAATTTAAGCCAAAATCATAAAAGAGTCAGATAAAATAACCTAGGTGTATCACATAGGTCACTCAATTTTCACATCGTGCCTTAGAATTCAACATCACCTGTGACAAATAATCATGTGTAGAACCTAGATAAAATATCTCTATTTATTGCAAATCACAAAAAATTTTAAAATTACTCCTAAAAAAATGAATACTGGGTTCAAAAGGCTCCCTCTCAAAAAATAACTGAAAGAAAAACTGAGGGATGGGTGAAGTTTTCTTCTACTAAATAAACAAAATAACAAAAACTAAAAATAAACAAAAATAAATCTTTTTGTATTTTTAAATTTAGTCAAAAACTTACAAATAAATAAAAATGGATATCCTATAGTGCACTTCACCCTAAACAATCAAAAAAATCTTCACGCCACACTTAAAATCATACTTTGTCCTAAAATTTCAAATCAAATTAAGAACAAGCATTAGAAATACTTCCTGAGCCCATAATGTGGTCCGAAGGACCCACACTTATGCTTTCATTATGCTCCTTAGTTTAGATTTTGGTACTCAGAATTCCCCCCTCAACAAAAAAACAAACAAAACAAAAACAAGGTGACACTATATAAAAATAACAAACTCCATTATAATGCGGGTTGCCTCTCAAGCAACCCTGATTTAATGTTGTGGGATGACTCATATAACAACTATCATCCACAATCTCTCAAGTTCTTCTTTTCTTTTGACCATAACTTTTTTCTCTTATTTAATTTACCAACAATACCACAGAAGTTGCTCTTTCGTTACTTTTCTCACCTCATTTAGAATCACGTGCAAGATTTTCAAGATAAGACTTAGTTATCAATTTAGAAAACACCATAATAGATCTGAAAAGGTAATTAAAAGTTCCCATTCCTCCACCCCACACTTACCTACTTTCCAGTTGTGATCATGTATAAATCTCTGTAGTGTGAGGGTGTCTTGAGTGTTTGTACACTATGAAATCCAACTCTTTATATTTTAGTCTCATCTTGAGTATGCTATCATGACCCAATTTTTCATGTCATGATGACACCTACTATAACCGACCAGTAGGTAAGCCAACCTATAGTCTGAAACAACTAGTAACGGACTATCAAAAGAAATAAAAGAAAATAAGAGAATAGATATAATAAGAAGACTAATAAATATATATTTATATATAAACACACACAAACACATCTATCTACCTATCTATCTCTCTATCTATCTATCTCTCTCTCTATCTGTCTGTCTGTCTATCTGTCTATCTATCTATCTATCTATCTGTCAGTCTGTCTGTCTGTCTGTCTGTCTGTCTGTCTATCTATCTATCTATCTATATATCTATCTATCTATTGGTTGTAAAAGTTTTGAATGAATACCAAACACGTGGCACTCAGTAGGCAACTACCGACTGAACTCTAAAGTTAATGCAAGTATAAATAACATGTAAATCAGGAATATAAACTACATGTAACTATCCAGGAAACTAAGAATAATAAGGCTAATTAAGTAGAAGGATAAACTATCCTATTCTAGCAGTATTCAGGAACTAAAGTATTATACTATATATCACTAGCCAATGTAAAAATAAAGAGTAGAAGGACATATAGTAGTAAAAAAATACAAATACAATATGGATAAACAAGGGAAAAGAGAGATATATATATACATACACACTAGTCGCATTTAGTCCGTTCTAAGCCTGAGCCCATACCATATTGAACTTTATATTTGTAAACTTCACTTCCTCCATCTAATTTTATGTGGCACAAAATTTAAAAAAAAAAGAGTTTTGAAACTTCTAGTGTAAAAAAATTCATATATATTTGTGTGGTTGTAAAAGATTTCATTAAGGGTAAAAGGAAAATTTATAGCTAACTATTCTAATTATTGTAAGGTAATTTTTTTGAAATAGACTAAAAAAGAAAAGTGTGCAACATAAAATGAGATAGAGCAAATATTTTTTATCTTGTTGTTATTCATGTTTTTATTTTATTTTTGTGACATTATATTAAGGGTAAAGGTAGTTTGACAATATTTCAAAATATTAATTAAATTATTTATTTTGTAAATTAAAAGAATAAATTTTTCTTAGAGTATATTATAGATTTAATTTTATTTTCAAACACATGCATGCACCAATGCTCTTTTCCTTTTTTATTTTACTGGTAATTTTTAAGATTAAAATCTTTAATGATCAAAATTGAGTTTTACCTTATATTGAATTAATTTCATCATTTTTTCTCGATTAAACTTATATTGGATAACTCACTTTTATTATCTTTTTCTCGATCAAACTTACATTGATTAACCCATTTATTAAAAAAATAAATAGATTATAATATTCAAAGTAATATAATAAATATTTCATACACTAATTGTCGTATGATAACATCAACAAAATTAACTTATAAATAAAGACAAAATTTAATTTAAATAATCAAAAGACTTGATTCAACAAAATATTTTTCCTTCATATTAAATCATAGAAAAAATTGAAAAGTTAATGATTTTTTTAAATCATAGAAAAAATTGAAAAGTTAATGATTTTTTTAAAACTTTAATAGATTTTTTTCCTAAATAAATGTCAAGAAAAGATGAATTTTTTTGTCAAGAAAAGATGAATTTTTTCTTAATTTAATTAATTTATTTAATAAATTTATATTGATATTTCTTAAATGTGTATGAAGCTTTATTATTTCTTTTTCTGTAATGTAATTTACTGTAATAAAGTAAAGGGCGCAGAAACATACCAAAAACCTTGGGTACCAGTCCATAATCAACCTTCCACTAACTAACCATAATAACATAACGTAACCAGCTAGTCCGGACAAAAAATATCTAACCTAGCCCCTATAAGCTCGAAAGGTTCAATCAATACTAGCAAACAACAATCTTAGCCTATAGCTATGCAACCCCCATAAGGTTGATAAATACAAACACTAAATAATATACTGGTGATAGGCTGTGTATATGAATAAATGAATACGAATTAAATCCATAGTACCATATCTGATTTGAGTGACATAATATACCAAGTGTATACACCTCCTCTATCTCAATGGCTTACAAAGGTGAAAGCTACGATGTCCTCATCCAACATGGTAAGGTCATAGCCTACGCCTCCAGACAACTTAAACCCCATGAGAAGAATTATCCGATTCATGATCTTGAGATAGTAGCCATAGTATTTGCCTTAAAGATTTGGAGGCATTACCTATACGGTGTTCATGTAGATGTGTTCACAGATCATAAGAGCCTTCAGTATGTCTTTTCTCAGAAAGATCTTAATCTTTCTCAGAAAAGGTGGTTAGAGCTCTTGAAAAATTATGACATGAGTGTCCTTTATCATCCGAGCAAGGCTAACATAGTGGCTGATGATGTTAGTAGACTGTCTATGGGTAGTGTTGCTCATGTTGAGGACAATAAAAAGAAGTTAGCTCAGGAAGTCCATCAGCTTGCCAGACTAGGTGTTCGCTTAGTCTATACTGAAGAGGGTGATATATGGGTTCAGAGTAGTTCAAAATTATCTCTAGTTTCCAAGGTAAAAGAAAAGCAAGATAGAGATCCCAGTCTAGCCAAGTTGAAAGAGTCAGTCAAGGATCACAAAGTAGAGGTATACTCCCAAGGGGGAGATAGTGTATTGCGTTGTCAGGGTCATCTTTGTGTTCCAGGTGTAGATGACTTAAGGCAATGAATTCCTGTAAAAGCGCATGGTGCGTGCTACTCTATTCATCCAGGGGCCACAAAGATGTACCGCGACTTGTGGGAGATCTATTGGTAGAGTGGGATGAAGAGAAATATTACAGAGTTTATGGCTAAGTGCTCTACATATTAGTAGGTTAAGATAGAGCATCAAAAGCCTAGTGGGTCTATGTAGGAGTTCAACATTCCAACTTAGAAGTGGAAAGAAGTAAACATAGACTTTCTGATGGGTTTGCCTCGTACTCATTGCCAGCATAATTAGTTTGGGTCATTGTAGACAGAATGAACAAATTAACCTATTTTCTTCCAATTCATACCTCTTATTCAGCTGAGGATTATGCCAAAATATACATTAGGGAGTTGGCCAGATTACATGGTATTCCATTATCCATTATTTCAGATAGAGGTACCCAGTTCACCTCTCATTTCTGGAAAGTGTTCCAAAAGGGTCTTGGTACTCAAATTCATCTCAGTATAGCCTTTTATCCTCAGACAGATGGTCAAGCAAAAAGGACCATTCAAACCCTAGAGGATATGCTAAGGGCGTATGCAATTGATTCCACGGGTAGTTAGGATGACCACTTGTCTTTGATTGAGTTTACATACAATAATAGCTATCATTCTAGTATTCAGATAAATCCATTCGAAGCTCTTTTTGGTAAAAGGTGGAGATATCCAATTAGTTGGTTCGAAGTTAGTGAAGCCTTAGTTATAGGGCCTGACTTAGTATTCGATGCCTTAGTGAAAGTCCAGTTGATCAGAGAAAGACTCTGGGCTGCTCAGAGATGATAGAAGTTTTATGCAGATGTGCGTAGAAAGGATCTCGAGTTTGAGATTGGTGCCTATGTCTATCTAAAGATCTCTCCAATAAAGAGAGTGAAGAGGTTTGGCAAGAAGGGAAAGCTCGGTCCCCGATATATCTGTCCATTCAAAATTCTCAGTCTCTTTAGCAAGGTAGCTTATGAGCTCGAGTTTCCTTCAGATCTAGCCTCAGTTCATCCATTCTTCCATATCTCCTTGCTCAAGAAGTGCATAAGTGACCTATCAGTGGTAGTCCCTATTCAGAGCATTGATGTTTGGAACAATCTTTCTTATGAGGAGATTCCAGTCAAAATCCTAGACTATCAGACTCATAGACTGAGGAACAAAGAAGTCCCTCTAGTCAAAGTTCTTTGGCAAAATCAGTCCGTTGAGAAAGTTACTTAGGAAGCAGAAGCAGACATGCATACCAAGTATCCTCACCTCTTCTTCGCTAACTCAGATCTAGCTCAAGGTAACAATTCTCCTTAAGCTTTTTAGTTTTCATGTCTAGATTTTAGTTACAACTTGGTATCAGCCTCTTGTTCAGGATTCCATTTTTAAACTTGGTACTAAATACCATTATATATCCAATTATTTGTTCATGCATTAGATTAGTCATGTGTTCATGCATCAAACATGCATTCTCCTTGTGAGAAGACTCAGTTATTAGAAATCTCAGTCATGTAATTAGTTTCTTCATGAATTTATGTATCAGATATGTGTGATCAGCTTATCAGTACTCTTAGTCATGCATTCAGGTATCAGCTCAGTTATGAAATCATGCATCATATATGCATGCTCTGTATGAGTCTCAAAAATATCAGTTATGTAGTCATGCTTCAGTGTCCATGTTCAGTATGTACTTGGGAATATCGTTTCTCCCCTCTCAGTCAGTCTCATTCGAGGATGAATGTTCCCAAGGGGGAGATGTTGTAATACCCTAAAGTTTCCTAACTAATTTTGTCTCAAGAATGTATTAGCTTCTAAATTAAATGATATTTATTCCATGGGTAATTTTTAAGATTTTCAGTTTTTATCATGTGGGAAATTCAATAAGCTTTCCATCTATATAAAATTCTCCTAAATTCGATAATCGGGTAAGAAATTATGACTATTTCAAGTTCCCATCGTAAAATAACGGCATATTAGTCAGTGGCACACCAGACCATAGGACAAAATAGCAATTGTCAAATTATAGTAGGGTTCCACGATAGTAGAGCGTCACGCCAAACTTTCAAGTCGCAAATAAAGTGGCAACGCAATGGCTCCGCATTACGCTATCCCTCAATTTCCCAGTTGTCAAATTCTAGTGACACGATGTGATAGCACCATATCGTGCCAGGGGTCTAATTCAAGAAAAAATTACTAAAATTAAAAGACGCATTCAGGTTTAAAAGGGTTAAATTTCCACCCATATTTAAATCCAATAACACGTGATTTATCCATTCTTCATCCAAAATATATTAGTTTCTCTTAATTTTCTCTCAAGAACAAGCTAGGGTTTCAATTTCAAGAAAGTGTCTTCATTAATCTTCGCTAAACTAAGAACTAAGGTATGCATTGTGTTGATTTATGGATTTTTTTCATCCATAAAGCTCAAGAACCCAATTTTAAATTATGAATCATGATTATCTTATTGCAGATTTCACAAGTTATGTGATGGTTGTTATTTGATTCCCATGTTGGGATTCTTATATGAAATTATGAAAACTATGTTAGCATATAAATTGAAATCCATGAATTTGGTGGTTTATGATTTATGAAATTTGATGATTTCACCTATGCCTTTAAGTTGTGCATGTAAGGTGTTTGATAAAATGCCTAGGAGGATAGAAATTATGCACTATAGATAAATTTTGATCCAAAATGACTTCCATGTTATTCTTATGTATTGAAATTGTTGTTGGATTGCTCATGAGTTAGACTTATGAAATTATTCTATGTATACATACTATCTTATTCACATATCAAGCTATGATAATCAAATGCCTATGAAATATCTCTAATTATTGTATTATGGATTGTTGATATTGGTCATGTATTCAAGAATGTCATGCCTTATCAGTTTTCTTCCATCGAGTCCTGGGGATACTTGTACCCAAAAAATCTAGCTGTATGCCTAGATTTAGTGTCATGTTTTCATGATATCCTTAGTCAAGCCATGGTCCATAGAACCCAGTCAATCATGTGACTCAGGAAAGCTCAGAAATTTAGTAATCTTAATAGTATTCCATCAGCTAACGGAACTCCATGAATTTAGTCTAGTCTAGTTCAGTTAATCATGTTCAGTGTCTATTCAGATGGGAGTAGGAATTAGCACCGAGTGAACTCAAGGATGGGAACTCACCTATTACATAAGGGTGTAATTCTTAAAAGCAATCCTTACATTCCAAAACTACGTAGCCAGTGTAGGTTAAGACATCATAGCCTGTTATATGAGGGTATATGAGGTGTCTTAACCTGTTACATGAGGGTTCCCATCATTCTCACTAGAGTTACCTGTTATATGAGAATTACTCGCAGATTATCCTTACCAGTGACGCGGTATTGACACCTATCCAATTAAGGTTACAGATTGGATCCCAACTCAGCCATAATGGCATATTAGGGGCATGTCGTTAGATGACTACTTCCCACAGTTTTAGTTACAGAATTTAGGACTGTCAAATATAGTCAACTCAGAACAATATAGAACTCAGCTAGTTCCATCAGATTCAAAACTGTTAGATACAGTCACTCATGTTATCAGTTATATCAGTCATCAGTACTCAGTTATCAGTTATGTTAGTTACCTTTTAATTCATGTTATCATGATCTCAGATATAGTTACTATGTATTCATGCATATATTCTCACGTTCATATTAGTCAGTTAGTATTATTCATGCATATGAATCCCATGCATTTAGCCTACCTCACATGTACTGACACATTTGCGCTATGGTGTCTTATACTATAGGTTCAGAGACACGAGCTCCAGAGCTTCAGTAGATTTCAGATATTAGCTATCAGTCAGCAGTGAGTCCTCATCCTTCGAGGATGATATGATTAGTTATTTCATTATTTTAGTACATGGTTATTTTAGCAGTCGAAGTTAGTTGGGGACATGTCCCATCAACTCCCTATTCAGACAGTTATGTTTTAGAGGCTTTTCATACTATAGTATGTTTTGACAATTTTGTTTTGGGTATTTATACCTTATCCATATATTATGATTTATGCGTTATGTTATAGATTTGAACCTTATGGTCTTTTAGTTCATGTTTCCACATTTATATAGTATATCATGCAGTAAATAAGTACATGTGTCAGTCATGGGTTAGCTTATGGTCCTATGGGGTCATGAGCATCGTGTAGCATTTTGGGTACTAGATTTAGGGTATTACAGGAATTCACATGGTTTAACTCACTTTTGGAACATTGAATTAATAGACAAACGGATAAAAATGGATTGAAAGGCCTTGGTGGCCATGGTTTTAGATTTTTTAAAAAAAGAATCTTGGGAGTCAAATTAGTTAATTGGATGTGAATGACATAATTCGATTAGCTTTCAAGCATAATTTGTATGACAATACCAATAGGTAAATGCCTTAATAAATGACTCCTAGGTTAACGATTGGGATTATGTGCAAATGTTTAATTTGGTCTTAAAAGGGGTTTGTAGCTCACTGTGAAGGTAGAGGTCCTAGGGGGACCAATACTGAAAACCACGTTTGCTGATGTAGGTGTCTATATGACCATGTGCTTGGTTCACACATTATATTTTTGGGATGGATGGAGCTTTGGTGTCTCTGGCCCTCTTTGGATTTTCTTGATTCATGTGGCTTACACGCGCTGGGGCCCTTTCAGCAGGGAGAGTTGAACCTATATAGCCCATGGGTGCCCTTAGGACGGATAGAGATACACAGTCCAGGTTAATGGTTTTAAAACCTCATGTTCATGACTCTTTACCCTATCCTGACATTCGATATATGTATATCTGATTGTGTGTGTGTGGTTTGGCTGATTTCGGACATGATATTATTTTATCACTTTTCCTGAGTTACATGTCAATGCTTATCCCACCGACCATCCCTAGACGTTGTATTATTTCATGATGTAGGGTCCTAAGGTTCTTTTATTGCTCGTGTGTGGTGTTAGGTGGTGTGGATATCTATTAAGTTTCTATGAAATTATGAGCCTCCATCATCCGGAAAGCCTTACCATTTCATTTGGTTTCTTTTCATATTTTGGAGATTGTTAGTTTTCTTATGTCATTGTCGTGGGTATGTCCTAACCTAATTTGGTATCTTGGTTTTAGAGGCTTTTATGGACAAGTGTGGGTTGGATGGTTGCTTTGATTCTTAGCCTGTCGTTCATTTATCTATATTCATTTCTATCTATGGTGCCTTTCGCTGTTTATCTTTATTGTTTTTTGGTTTTAGACTAAGGGGGTAGTCTCCAGCTCATGGTGAGGTTGAGATACCCGGCACGACTAGGCCTTGGTTCAGGTTGTAACAATATAAGAATTACTCCTTTCTTGGAGCCACCTTGCTTATGGGGGCTTAGTTGGGTTTATTCATTATCATGTGTATCTTTTGGGTTTATGGGGGTCCAGTCAGGTTATAGCTAGGCATTTGATTCTTCTTCTGAGTATTTATGTTCTATTTTGTTTGCATTCTCTTAGCATAATATATTATTCCATTTTGATCCTTATACTGACCTTTTGTATATATTCACACTTTATTTATGCTTTTACTTTAATTAAGCTTGGCCGGCCTATAATGCCTACTGAGTATCCTATATGTTGGTACTCATACTATACTTCTACATTTTTTTTCCCTGATGCATTCCTAGTATGAGTTATCGCTGTTGACGACATATTCGAGTTGAGCTGTTGACCAAGGATTAGCTGAGCTTTCAATGTTCAAAGCTAATCGTTCTCCTTACACTTTAGTAATAGCCTTATTTTTTATATCCAAATACTATTTATATTATTTTGTACTTGTCAAGTACTTTTTGTATATAGTAGCTGTTGTACCGACCTTACTAGGTCTTGGGCAATCCATTTTTGGTATATTTTTCCTTTCCCCCCTCTTTTTTATATCATACTTGTATATTTCCACTTCTAGTTGCTTTACATTACTATTTTTACTTGGCTTCTCTCACTTCAGTCTTTTAGCCCGTTACCCACCGCTCCAGGCTATGATTTGGCTTACCTACTGATGGGCTAAAGTATATGCCATCTTGGCCTAAGAAATCATACCATGACAAAAACTTTAAATTTTAAAAGTTATAGAATTAATTTTTAATTTTGAACTTGAAAGTTATAAAAATTCTAAGTATATTAAACATTAAACGTTAAAAAGTAGTAAATATTAAGATATTTGCAAAGTCCGCTAACTAAGAAATGTAAATTCAATTTTATAGTAAGCTAATGTTTAAAGAGTTGAAAGTTGATATCTATAAAATGACCAGCATTAAATGAAAGGCTATTTTAAAAGAAAATAAAGGTGAATACCCAATAAATTTACTCAAATAAATAGAATAGTACATGCATTACAATTCCCAGAGGAGTACCTAATCTCCGCAGTTACCTTAGGAAGGGTTATGTTTGATCTAGTGATCTTGGGCGTATTTATATGTCCAAGTGCAAATATTTACCCATATGTGTCCTTGTTTTATGAGCTAAACTTTTAAAATGTCTTGTGCTTGAGTAAATATTGCATTCTCGAGCTAAAGGATGTGATTAGTGTTGCACGGCTTGATCGTGGAAAAATTAGACGTGCTTTGGTGCATTAATGTGGAACTTTTGGATCAGGGAAGCACATGGAGTAACATGCTGAGCATGAAGATATTGGAACATGGTTTGAAAAGAATGAAATAAAGTTCGGAAGCAAGAGAACATATAAAAAGCTAGAAATGGAGAAAATTATATGCCAGTATGCCACTGACCTTAGCCTCCGCGATAGGCTCCGTGACACGTTGATGAAATTAAATCATATGGAATATTCCAGTGAAGGTGAGCGATGTTGGCATTGTGTTGATAGCCATGTTTTAGACCTCTTTTACCTACCCTTGCGAATATTCTTAGTCAGCCCTATTGAGACTATAACCTCTTTTCTTTGGCAGCCTCAAATATAGCCTGTACCCCTTCTTTGTTTGACCTTAATTTGATCCAAAGCTCCTAGGCTTGCAAGTGAAAATCTAGTTGAGTAAGGAGTTGAAAGACAAGTAGGAAAAAGGTGACATTGAAGCCCCAAAACATCGCTATTGGTGTACAAATTGAGGTAAAATGAGGTCGGGAGGTAGGTAATGAAAAGAACAAAGAGTGTTCAATAAAAATGAATAATGTATTGAATAGTAGACTCCTTTCCACAGTACATACGAATCAACTTAATGAGATGGGGCCCAAAAAAAAGAGAAGATAGATGAGGTGAAGAATTGGTTTTTAATTGAGTGTTTTTAACGTTCATGTGATGTATTAAAGCGCTTAGCAAAATTAGCTACTATTTTTACCCAAATAGTTTCTAACCATCCCTTAGCTTACATTATATCCTTTAAATTATCCTTAACCTTAACATTTGACTGTTAGTGGAGTAATACACTAAGGACAAGTGATGTTTCGGATTTTGACGGGATATTTTAGGCCTTTTCCTTAGGATAATTATATGTATTCAAGCAACCATTGTTGTATTTAACATGGTATTTTAGTGCTTTCAGGATAAGGACTGCGTGTGAAGGATAACTTGGACAATCTGAGCAAAACAAAGGTAAAATAAGCAGTGATGGCTCAGGCGACGGACCGTCGACCTTGCGATGATCCGCCGGTCTAAACCATTGATAAAAAGTAGAATGCATAGACTTTGGACATCTTGCGATGGTCCAGACGACGGACTGTCGACCCTGTAATAAATTATCGATTTGAACCATCGCCAAAATACAGAACGCATTATCACTGGAAGTC
>NC_061113.1:66249939-66258422 GCF_002878395.1 Capsicum annuum | reverse complement strand
TTTTTTTGAGGCAATAGCCAAGGAAATAAATGTCGAAACTACTAAGACAAGGCTGGTTACAAGGATCGGGAGCAAGGAAATTTGAATGGTAAGAATGATAGGAGTGGGCTATATATACCTCCCGAAAGTAGAGATAAAGCTGCAACTAGCTCTTGTAAGATGTCCATAGAGGACATGATGGAGAAATTACTAAATAGAGTTGAAGCTACCAACTCTGGAGTGACTACTATGAAGAGCAATTTGTATTCTATGAGTCAGTTGGTAAACTTGCACTTTACCTCTATCAAGTAGTTAGAGCAATAAATAAGCCAGCTCTTGATAGCATTGAATCAGAGGAAGACTGGAGCATTGCCAAGTGATACCATTAAGAATTCGCAAAATGATGGCTTTTGCATGGCT
This sequence comes from Capsicum annuum, assembly GCF_002878395.1. Lineage (NCBI taxonomy): Eukaryota > Viridiplantae > Streptophyta > Magnoliopsida > Solanales > Solanaceae > Capsicum > Capsicum annuum. The sequence continues at coordinate 66,258,023 of NC_061113.1, read as the reverse complement.
ATCACTACTAGAAGTAGTAAGGTATTGGCAGGCCCTCTTTTGGGTAAGCCTGTGGTTAATATTGTAGCTGATGATATTGAAGAAGCAGAGATTTATCATCTGGTGGAGTTTGGGAAATTGGATGAGGTTATTGATGACACACCATCCAACATTCACCAGGTTGATGAGTTGGAGAAGAATAAGGAAAAGGATGCTGAAGTGGTGATTACCACTCTTCCAAATCCATCCCCTCCATTTCCCCATTCCCCATCGGTTAAAGAAAAATGTCGATGACATAAACTTCAGCAAATGCATGGCTATGCTCAAGCAGTTAACGATTAATCTGCCATTGGTGGAGGCATTGGAGAAAATGCCTGGGTACACAAAGTTCATGAAAGACCTCGTCACAAAGAAGCGGTCAGTTAGTTTTGAGCTGGTGGACAATCTTTATCATTGTGACACTATTTTCACAAGGTCTATGGTGTAGAAAAAGGAAGATCTAGGAGAATTCACTATACCATACACTATTGGACCTCTTAACTTTTCAAATGCTCTGTGAGACTTGGGAGCTAGCATCAATCTGATCCCGCTAGCTGTTTACAAAAGGTTGGGTTTAGGAGACCCCACTCCCACTAACATGTGACTTGTTATGGCAAGTAGGTTAGTAAAATGACCTATTGGTACTCTGTATGATGTGCTGGTGAAGGTTTCTAGTTTCATATTTCCTTCGAATTTTGTCATTCTTGATTGCGAGGTAGATTTTGAGGTGCCCATCATCTTGGGTTGACCTTTTCTCATATCTAGAAGTGTGCTAATTGATTTACGAGCTAATGAGCTCTTATTTTGGCTAAATGATAAAATGGTGTGATTTGATGTTTTCCAATCAATGAAGCAACAGAAAGAAATGAGTGTGTTTTCTATTATGGATGTCTATTATGAGGAGGAGCAGGAAGTGCTGATTGAAGAGAAATTTGCTGTTGAAACATTGGCTGCCGTGTTGATAAATTTTGATCAGGATGGTATAGAAGATTATGAGGAGACTTTATGTGCCTCAAAAGGCATGGGTTCTTACTCATATGCACCCAAGAATTTGGATTTGGACTTAGAAAATCGTCCAAGTCCACCTGCTAAGCCCTTTATAGAAGAACCACCTATCTTGGAGCTGAAAGAGTTTCCCAGTCATTTGAGGTATATGTTCCTGGGTAGTGGGAATACACTACCTATTATTATTGTGGCGGACTTGGGTGAGCATTAGGTGAAAGCACTTATTTCGGTGCTTCAAAGATACAAAAGAGCAATAGGCTGGACTATTGCAGATATATTGGCATTCCCCCTAGCATCTGCACTCATAAGATACAACTTGAGGAAGAATGTACTCCTACCATTGATCAACAATGCCAACTTAACCCACTGATGCAAGAGGTGGTTAAGAAGGAGATTATTAAGTGGCTAGATGAAGGAGTAGTTTATCCTATTTTAGATAGTAAATAGGTAAGCCCAGTTCAACGTGTGCCCAAGAAAAGGGCATGACTATTGTTGCAAATGAAAAGAACGAGTTGATTCCTCTCAGGCCTACGATTGGTTGGAGAGTTTGCATGGACTACCATAAACTAAACTCATGGACTTTAAAGGACCACTTCCCAATGCCCTTTATAGATCAAATGCTTGATCGGTTGGTAGGAAGGGGGTGGTATTATTTCTTGGATGGATATTCTGTCTACAATCAGATCTGTATTGCTCTTGAAGATTAGGAGAAGACAACGTTCACATGCCCATATGGCACTTTTGCATTCAAGAAGATGCCATTTGGGTTATGTAATGCACCCACTACCTTCCAATAGTGTATGATGTCTATTTTCTCAGATATGGTTGAGGACACCTTGGAGGTGTTCATGGATGATTTTTCTGTGGTTGGAGATTTATTTAAGCGGTGTCTAGCGAACTTGAGTAGGGCTTTACAGAGGTGTATGGAATTCAATCTTGTTCTTAATTAGGAGAAATGCCACTTTATGGTGAAGAAGGGCATTGTTCTCGGGCACAAACTTTCTGCAAAAGGGATAGAGGTCGATCGAGCCAAGGTAGAAGTTATTGAGAAGATACCACCTCCCATCTCAGTGAAAAGGGTGCGTAGTTTCCTTGGGCATGCTGGTTTTTAACAGAGGTTTATAAAAGACTTCTCTGAAATTGCAAATCCACTTTGCAAACTTTTAGAGAAGGAAACTAAGTTCTTTTTTGATGCTAAATGCATCAAGTCATTTGAATGCCTTAAGAGGAAGTTGGTTGAGGCCCCTATCATTGTTGTACCGAACTGGTCAAAACCATTTGATATTATGTGTGATGATAGTAGAGCAGCACTTGGAGTTGTTCTCGAACAAAAGAAAGAGAAGATGTTCCATCCAATATATTATGCAAGCAAGGCCCTAAATGGGGCTCAGGAGAATTATACGGTCACAGAGTAGGAACTTCTAGCAGTGGTGTATGCTTTTGAGAAATTTCGAGCATATTTACTAGGTACCAATGTAGTGGTACACACTAACCACGCTACCTTTAGGTACCTAATGGCAAAGAAGGACGCTAGACCAAGGTTGATCCGGCCGGAATTACTACTTCAGGAATTTGAATTTGACGTTAAGGATCGTAAGGGATGTGAGAATTAGGTGGCTGATCACTTATCTAGACTCGAAGGCGAGCAGACAGTAAAAGATGAGCTTGAGATTGATGACTCCTTTCCTAATAAGAAAGTATTAACTACAATGCTCGAAAAGGTACCTTGGTATGTTGACTTTGCAAACTATGTAGTAAGTGAAGTGGTTCCAGAGAATCTTTTCTTTTATCAAAGGAAAAAGTTTCTCCGTGATGTGACCCTCTACTTTTGGGACAAGCCATATTTTTTTTGGCGATGTGTAGATGGTATTATTAGACGGTGTATCCCAGAAGTAGATATGCTGAGTATATTGGAAGCAAGCCATGCTTCCCTAGTTGGAGGTCACCATGCAGGTAATCGGACTTCCAGAAAAGTGCTTCAAAGTGGCTACTATTGGCCCACTTTGTTTAAGGATGCGTACGAGTTCGTAAAGAGATGTGACCAATGTCAAAGGCAAGGGTCTATCTCAAATTTCCATGAGATGCCAATGTCCAAGATATTGGAGGTAGAACTGTTCGATGTCTGGGGCATTGATATTATGGGGCCCTTCGTGAGGTTATTTGGGATGAAGTACATATTAGTTGCTATTGACTACGTGTCAAAATGGGTCGAGGCTATGGCTTTGGTGGATAATAAAGAAAAACGGGTTGTTGCATTTTTAAAGAGAAATATCTTCTCTCGCTTTAGGGTACCATGTACCATCATAAGCGATGGAGGATCACACTTTTGTAACAAGATGTTCCGAGCCACGTTGGAAAAATATGGAGTTAAGCAGCATAAGACAGCTACACCATATCACCTTCAAACAAGTGGGCAAGTGGAAATCTCCAATTGGGAAATCAAGGCTATCCGTGCCAAGACTGTTAATGCTAGCAGGAAGGATTGGTCTAGGAAGCTCGATGATGCATTATGGGCATATTAAACAGATTTCAAGACACCTATTGGCATGTCGCCATACCAATTGGTTTATGGCAAAGCATGCCATTTGCCGATTGAGCTAGAGCATAAAGCACTGTGGGCGCTAAAGCATCTTAATATGAACTAGAATAAGGCAAAAAATATGAGACTGGGGCAGCTTAATGAGATAGATGAGTTCCATCTCAGAGCTTATGAGAGAGCTGACCTGTACAAAGAATGAATGAAGAAATACCATGATCACATGATTGAAAACTGGGAATTTCAGAAAGGTATCTGGGTGCTTCTATTCAACTCTAGACTAAAACTGTTTCCAGGTAAACATAAGTCCAAGCGGTCAGACTCATTTAAAGTTAGTCAAGTCTACTCATCTGGAGTAGTTGAACATAAAAATGAAAATGAAAGTATCTTTAAAGTCAATGGGCAATGAGTCAAACTTTATATTTGTCCAAAAGATTCGATAAAAAGTATGGATACTTTCTATCTCAATGAAGTCTGAGTAATCAAGATAACCAAGTCGTGCTATGATGATAAATCAGGTGCTAGTGGGTGGCAACCCACATTTTTTTTGTTTTGTTGATTTGTGAAAGCTGAAGGATTTGTGGAAGTGTGAAAGTACAACAGTGCAGGGAAAATAGAAGCTGAAGGTTTTTTAGGTGGCCGACGAATCACCAGACGGACCATCACGATCTTGATGTATCATCATGGTAACTATCGCAACAATGTCCAGAACTTTGGAAACTGGAAAAGTAGTGATAGGTTGATCGATGGTCCATCGCATAGTCGACAGACCATTGCATGAACCGTCGCTAATGTGTCACATAGTAGGTTCACTAGATTAGGACGACGATTTGACCGATGGATCGTCGCACAAGCGACGGACTGTCGCACAGTCGACGAACCATCGCGCTAACTGTTGCGTTTAACCCTACTTCAATGGGTCGGGTCAAATCGATTTAAATATTCAAATTTTTCATTCTTATCTGTCCTAAGTGGTTTTGAATAGATAATTTAAAGCGGTTGAGTAACTCCCAAACTATTCAACGCACTTGAAACCTTTCATTCTCTCTGAAAACTTTCCACTTTCCTTTTTCCTCTTCTATTTAAACTTCATCTCCTCATTATTCTTTCACTCACAAACAACAAAACTAGTCCACAAAAATAAGGTTTCATACTGTGTCCTATTTTTAGAGTACAAGTCAAGGGTAGAATCAAGTGCAGCAACGTAAAGGTATGAACTCTTATTTACTCTTTATGTTACTCAACACTTAGAATCAAGAAAACATGTTAAGGTTGTAATGGTGAAGTAATTTTCTTCGATTTGAGGTTATTATGTGTGGGTTTGAACTAAGTTGAAACCTAAAAAAATCATGGTGAAGTCTGAGTAGCCCATGGATCAAGAAAAGCAAAATGAGTAGTGGATTATTAGTGAAAATGCCATGAAAAATCATGCTTGAATTGAAAGTGTGCAAGGTGTTTGATAAAATGCCGAAATGAAGGCTGAATATGAAAATGGCAGGCAATGGTCAATGCGATGGACCGTAGGATACTCAACGAACCATCGCCAATTCCTCAGAATTAAAGATACTGGAATGACCCCAACGGTTTGAGTCGACGGACCATCGTAGGACCTAACGGACTGTCGCCCTATCCATCGCTGGTCCAAATTTTTTACTGTCCTTTGGTTTAAGTTCTGAACTGATAAACATTTCAATTATAGGTATCATGGCAAAAAAATTACCAATTACCAGGGGTAGCGATAGATTCCAAGGGGCCATACAAGGGCTATCACAAGATGCAGATGCCTCGGCACGCAACACCCAGTGCAATCATCAAGTCATCTCTTCATTCTCTTAGTTTGAAGAAAAGGGTGAAAGTATTAGCAGCAGCAGATCTAGCTCAATTCCAGTTGATAAAGGGGTTGGAGTACCTAACCCAATCCAAGAGGAAATTCCAGAACAAGCAGATCCAAATTTGGTTCAGTGCAAGGATCCGCAAGTGTGGGAAGCTTTACGGTGGCAAATTGAGGGCGCCTGAGAGAATTTCTACAATGAGCTGGCACCAATAGAAAGGGTAGCCATAAAAAGGGATATTTTTAAAGAGCATAAAATTATGACCATGACCTTGCACGAATACCTAGAGCTTGAGCGCCGATTCAACAAATATGAACTGGCATGGATGAGTAAAGCGCCGATTCAACATATTATGAGATTCCCATTTATGTATAAGTTTATGAATATCACATGTTTGATGAAGTGCTTCAATATATGAATTATCAATTGTGTTGTTGGTCATATGTTCGAGTAAGTCATGTTATGTCAGTTTCTTTCCATCAAGTCTTGGGGGTACTTATACCCGATAACTTAGCTATGTGCCTAGAGTCATGTCATATTTTCACGATGCTCTCAGACAAGTCACGATCCATAGAACTCAGTCAGTCATGTGACTCAGGAAATCTCAAAAATCTCAGTAATCTCAGTAGTATAGTAACCTCTGTGATCTCAATATTCCTAGTAAGTCTCAGTAACTTTAGTACTCTCAGTCAGTCCTCAGATCTCAGTAGCATTTCGTTGGTCAACAAAACTCAGTAAATTCATTTTTAGCTTTGCTAAATGATACCATCAGTTAATCAGTTCAGTTTAGTTAATCAGTTCAGTGTCTTCAATTGGGAGTAGGATTCAGCACCGAGCGAACCCAAGGATGGGGACTTACTTGTTATTCAGTGGAGGGTGTGATCCTTAGAAGCAATCTTTGTGTTCCAAAACTACGTAGATATAGTATGAGATGCATCCTATGAGTTTAGGGATATATATATATATATATCTCATTTAGGTTACCTACTAGGAGGGGTTGACAGAAGAACTCCCTGTCAGTGAGGGTATACTCACAACAGGTCTTAACCCGTGGCACGGTATTGATACCCTTCCAGCTTGGGTTATAAGATAGACCCCAACAGTTTAGTTTTGGGGCATGTAGATTAGATAATTACCTCCCATAGTCTCAGTCACAGTCTCAGTAAAAGAACTCAGATAGTTCTTCAGATTTAAGGACTGTCAGATACAGTCAAATTTAGATACAGTACAGAACTCAGCTAGTTCTAATATATTCAAAATTGTCAGATACAATCACTCATGTTATCAGTTATATTAGTTCTCAGAACTCATGTTATCAGTATTCAGCTTCAGGACTGTCAGATACAGTCAACCAGACCAGTTCTTTATAAACAAAACTATCAAAAACAATTATTCATGTATCAGTAACATAGTATCAAACCCTCAGTATTCAGTAATACAATATCAGTCTTTTTCACTTATCAGAGACTCAGGGGTCAATATTAGTAGACTCAGTATCCAGTCCTATCACGATCTCAGTTATAGTTACATAGTCATGCAAGTATTCTCACATTCATGTTAGTCAGTTAGTTAGTATTGTTCATGCATATGAAGCATTTGTATTTAGCCTACCTCACTTTCATACCAGTACATTCAAAGTACTACCGTATTTGTGCTATGGTGTCTCATACCATAGGTTTAGAAGTTTTTGCTCCAAAGCATTAGTAGCATCCCAGTTCAACAGTCAGAGTCAACTATGAGTCCTCATTCTTCGAGGACATAATGATTACATTACTATTTCAGCTTTCAGTTTAATTCAGTTATTGGAGTTAGTTGGGGACCTGTCCTATCAACTCCTTATTCAGACAGTTTAGAGGATTTCAGACTATAGCATGCTAGATAGTTACTTCAGATTTATTTTGGTTTTTGTTGTACCATTTCCAGACATTGTTTTATTAGATGTTTATTTAGTTTTGAACCTTATGGCCTTACAAATTTTATGTATTCCGCATAATTTCAGTATAATATTCAGTGCTTAGTTACATATATCAGTCATGGGTTAGCTTGTGTTCTTTTGGGGTCATAGGCACCGTGTAACATTTTGGGTACCAGATTTAGGACGTTACAAACTTGGTATCAGAGCCTAATATTCAATAGTGTCCTAGGAATTATGAGAAGCTGCATTTAGTAGAGTCTTGTACATACGTATGTCGTGCACCACACTTATGTGCAGGAGGCTATGAGATATTTTAGGAATAATTTCCCCTCTATCAATATTCATGTCATGCGAGTGAGCATAAGCTCAAAGTTAAACTCTCAGTCTAATCTGCTTCTTTTCTTTATTTACAGATCATGTCTCCCGTAAGGGCTAGCAAAGGGGGAAATAAAAATTAGTTAGCACCTCAACCCATCCAGCCAGATCCTCTAGATGAGCATGTCTCTCATGCAGAATTCAGGAGTACATTCACTACTCTAGCTAGTTCAGTCGCAGGCCAAAATGAATGGCCAGCTGCTGTTCCAGCGAACCCAGTGGTATTGTAGTCAGGATTTAGGACTTCACCCAAATGAATCCTCCTCTATTCACCAGTTCTAATTCTAAAATGGATCAACAGGAGTTCCTCAATCAGGTTCAGAATACTCAACAGGAGTTCCTCAATCAGGTTCAGATTACCTACTAAGAGCACTACGAGCTCTCAGCCTCTTACAAATCCTAT
>NC_061113.1:66249722-66249839 GCF_002878395.1 Capsicum annuum | reverse complement strand
TATGTTATTGAAGAGCAACAACGTGACACCCAGGAATCAAGATATGGCATCAAATCAGCAACAACAACCATGCATGTATCAAGCTTACACTATCCAAATAAGTTAGCAACTAGCAAT
>NC_061113.1:66203600-66246722 GCF_002878395.1 Capsicum annuum | reverse complement strand
GGCAAAATATATTGATATAGGCGCGTAATTTCGCCTATCATCATAGATCTTGCCATGAGACCTTACTATTTTGGACATCCAAATTCACCCTTATGCTAGTTTGAAAATTCTGAAACTTACCCGATATGAATTATTGACATCCCTGATCATGAATCAATTCAAAAATCATCAATCCAAGGCTGGAAAGATAAAAAATAAAGTCATTAAAATATCAAGCCTAAAAATAAAACTAAGTGTAAATTCTTTGCTGATATTTTCTAAGTTTGGGACCTCTTTTGGCAGCTAAATAGGACTAAAATGACAAGAATTTTGTGGGGTCTTACAATATATCCCCCTTGGGAACATTCATCCTCGAATGAGACTGACTAAACTGAGAGGAACTGAGGAACTGTACTTACACTGACATGCCTAACTAAAGCTTGACTGAACTCTAGAGACATGATACATGAATAAACTATTTCATGAATGCATGACTGATATGCGAGTATTATGCAGCTGTCACAGAGTATGGAATAGAGTAAATCCAAGAAAGACTATTACCTTAGGCTGAGTCTGAGTTTGTGGAGAAGAGGTTAGGATACTTAGTTCGCATATCTACTTTTGCTTCCCAAGTAGCTCTCTCAATGGACTGATTCCACCAAAGAACTTTGACCTAAGGGACTTTTTAGTTCCTTAGTCTGTGAATATGATGATTGAGGGTTTCTACTGGGATTTCCTCATAAGAGAAACTATTTTGTCCATCTACTTTCTCTATAGGGACTATAACTCTTGGGTCACCAATGCACTTTTTTAGAAATGAGACATAAAACACTAGGTGTACTGATGCTAAGTCTGCTGGTAAATTAAGCTCATAAGCTACCTTACCGAAGCGATTGAGAATCCTATAAGGACCAATATATCAGGGATTGAGTTTTCCCTGCTTGTTGAATCTTTTTACTCCCTTCATGGGAGAGATTTTAAAATACACAAAGTCTCCAATCCCAAACTCGAGGTCTTTCCTTCTCATATTTGCATATGATTTCTGTCGACTCTGAGCTATCTTAAGCCTCTCTCTAATCAATTGAACCTTCTCTAAGGTATCAAATACTAGGTCAGACCCAACTACTATGGCCTCATCTATTTCAAACAAACCAATAGGAGATCTATATCTCCATAAATAAAGTGCCTCAAATGGAGCCATCTAGATACTAAAATAATAACTGTTATTATATACAAACTCAATCAAAGGTAAGTGGCTATCCCAACTACCCTTAAAGTCGACAACACACGCTCTTAATATATCTTCTAAAGTCTAAATGGTCCTTTCTGCTTGACCATCTGTCTGAGGGTGGAAGGTTGTACTGAGGTGGACTTAGGTACCAAGACCCTTTTGGAAGGCTTTCCAAAAGTAAGAGGTGAACTGAATACCTCTATATGAAACAATGGACAAAGGTACACCGTGCAATCTAGCCAACTCTCTGATATAGAGCTTGGCATAGTCCTTGTCTAAGTAAGAGGTATGAACTAGAAAGAAATGGGCAATTTGGTCATCCTATCTACAATGACCCAAATTGAATCATGTTGATGACGAGTACAAGGGAAACCCATCACAAAGTCCATGTTCACTTTCTCCCACTTCCAAGTGGAAATACTGAACTCCTACATAGGCCCACTAGGCTTCTAATGCTTAATTTTAACCTTCTAACACATAGATCATTTAGCCACAAACTCTACAATGTTTCTCTTCATCCCACTCCACTAATAGACTTCTTACAAGTTGCGGTAGATCTTAGTAGCCCCTGGGTGAATCGAGTAATCCGTTGCCTCACTCCATTCACACATGGCACACATAGTCTACCCTGGCAATGCAATACGCCATCTCCCTCTTTAAAGTAAACCTCTACTTTCTAGTCTCTGACTGACTCTTTCAGCTTAACTAAACTGGAATCCCTATCCTGCTTTTCTTTCTTCTTGAAAACCAAAGATGATTTCAAACTATTATGCACCCAAACACTACCCTCAGTTAAATCAAGCAAATGAACACCTAGTCTGGCAAGCTGATGAACTTCCTCAAGTAACTTTTTATTACCATCCTCAACGTTAGAAACACTACCCATGGACAATCTATTAAGGGAATCTACCACTACATTGGCCTTGGCTGGATGATATAGAATACTCATGTCATAGTTTTTCAATAAATCTAACCACCTTGTCTGACATAAGTTCAAGTCTTTCTAAGAAAATACATACTATAGGCTTTTGTGGTCTGTGAACACATCAACATATACCCTATACAAATAATACCTCCAAATCTTTAAGGCAAACATAATAGCTGTTAACTCAAGATTATGGGTGGAATAATTCTTTTCATGGGTCTTAAGATATCTAAAGGCATGGGCCACAACCTTACCTTTCTACATCAAAACATACCCCAAACCAACTATTACAATAAACAACAAGTCTATTTGAATCATCGGGCAAAGTTAGAACTGGGGTTGTAGTGAGTTGAGTCTTTAACTCCTGAAAACTCTTCTCACAAGAATTTGACCACTGGAACTTGACTTTTTTCTAAGTCAATCTGTACACGAGGGATCCAATAGATGAAAATCCTTCATCAAATCGTCTGTAATAGCCAGCCAAACCCAAGAAACTCCTGATATCTGATGGAGAGATAGGTCTAGGCCAGTTTCACACTACTTTGATCTTTTGAGGATCCACTCTAATGCCATTATCGAAAACTATATGACCAAGGAAAGCTACCGACCTTAGCCAAAATTTGCATTTACTGAATTTGGCAAACAACCGATAGGCTCTGAGAGTCTATAATACTATTCTGAGATGGTCTGCATGATTATTTCACTATGGGAGTAGACGAATATCATCGATGAAAACTATGATAAACATGTCCAAGTACTACTTTAACACGTGATTCATCAAGTCCATGAAAGCTTTGAAGCATTGGTAAGACCAAATGACATGACTAGGAATTCAAAGTGACCATACCGAGTTCTGAAAGCTATTTTTAGAATGTCACATTCTCTTACTCTAAGCTGATAATAGCCTAATCTAAGGTATATCTTAGAAAAGTAACTGACACCCTGAAGTTGGTCAAACAAGTCATCGATTTTAGGAAAAGGATACTTGTTCTTGACTGTGACTTTGTTCAACAGATAGTAGTCTATATATATTTTAAGAAACTCATCTTTCTTACGTACGAATAGAATTGGTGTGCCGCTAGGGGAAACATTGGGCCTAATAAATCCCTTATCTAGAAGATCCTTAAACTATTTCTTTAACTCTTTGAGTTCAGCTGAAGCCATTCAGTATGGCAGAATAGAGATGGGTTGAGTATCTGGAAGAAGGTCTATTCAGAAGTCAATTTCCCTTTTAGGAGGAACTCTGGGAAGATCGTTGGGAAACACACCTGGAAATTCATATGCTATTGAAACTGACTCAATATTAGGAGTCTCAAAACTAGAGTCTTTAACTCAAATAAGGTGATAGATACACCCCTTGGATATTATTTTCCTTGCTCTAAGGTATGAAATAAGTTGTCCCCTAAGTGCTGAAGTACTACCCCTCTATTCTAGGATAGGTTCATTCAGGAACTAAAAATAGAAAACTCTATTTCTATAATTAACTGAAGTATAGCATGAATAAAGCCAATCTATGTTGAGAATGACATCAAAATCAGTCATCTCTAACTCTATTAGGTTTGCTGAAGTAACTTTCTAAGATACCATAATCGGACAGTTCCTGTATACCCGTTAAGCTATAATAGATTTACCCACTGGGGTAGAGACTAAGAAAGGATCTGCTAGGATTTTAGGATGACTTCGAAGTCAACAACTATATAAGGAGTTACAAAGGACAAAGAAGCTCCTGGATCTAGCAAAGCATAAACATGTAAATAATAAACTTATAACATACCAGTGACCACATCAGGAGAACTTTCTTGATGCTATCAGGACTGAAGTGCATAAAGCCTGTTTAGGCGTTACCCAATAGTGGCACTGGAAGCGACACTCTGCTAAGACGGGCGCCCAGACTGAGCGGGAGGACAAATATCCTGACTTTCTGAATCCACCTGAGAACACTCCTTGATCCTATGGTCTGGCTTGCCATATCTGAAATATATATCACTACCAACCCTACAGACTTTCTGATGGTTTATGCCATACTTCTGACAAAGAGGATTTTTTTGGGCACTGCTAACACTACCTTGAGATTTAGAGCCTGGTGCCCTACCTTTATTACCATTTTTAAATTTTGGCACCAGAGCACTAGCTGAGGAAGGAGCTAGAACTGAAGGTTTTGGGTAGAACTGAGAACGATTACCACCCTCTAACTTAGGTTGAAAGAAGTTGAAGCTACTTGTTCTAGCCTTTTTGCTCTCTCTCTTTCTCTTTAGACTTTTGCTCCTCTATCTGCTGAGCATGGACCATCAACCTAGCCAAGTCTATCTCCTTAATTAACATTATAGTTCTACACTCTTTGACAATACTATTGGATACCCCAGACACAAACTTACTCATCTTAGATCTGCTATCAGCTACCGTTTAAGGAGCATATCTGGCTAACTGAGTAAACTTAGGAAAATATTCCTTCACTGTCATGATGCCCTACTTCAAGTTAATGAATTCTAAAACTGTAGCTTCCCTCAACTCCAATGAGAAGAACCTATCTAGAAAGGTAGTAGCAAACTCCTCCCATTCTATAGGCCCTATATCTGCAGCCCTTTCTTCTTTTCAATACTTAAACCACGTATGAGCCACATCCTGTAACTAATATGCAGCTAACTTAGCACTCTAACTAGCGATTACCCCTATAATGTATGTTACCTTCTGCACCATGTCAAGGAATTTCTTTGGGTCCTTTTCAGACTTAGACCCTGAAAATGAAGGAGGGTTCATTTGAGTGAAGTCCCAAATTCGAGCTACAGCAGTATTGGCCACTGGCATCGCCTAAACAGTAGTTGGGAATTCATTGTGGGCTATTATAAAATGGGATAAAGTGGTGAAAGCTGCTCTGAATTCAGCGTGAGAAACATGCTCATCTAGGGGATCTTCCTGAATGGGCGAAGGTGTTTGCTAGTTTTTGGTTCTTCTTCCGTTGGTCTTTTTGGGAGGCATACTCTGTAAATGGAAGGGGAAACTGGATTAGAATAAGATTTTAACTTGAGCTCATGCTCACTTCCATGACATGAATATTGAAAGAACGGAAACTTTTCCTAAAAATACCTCACAGCCTCTTGTCCATAACTGTGGCGCGCTTTACACACATGTACAAGACTCTACTTGACACGGCTTTCAGACTCCCTAGGACTTTTTAAAATTTTAGGTTATGATACCAAGTTTGTAACGCCCCGATTCTACACCCTAGACATCGCACGGTGCTTATAACCCCGAAAGACCACAAGATAACCTATGACTGGTACCTTATGTGAGCACTGCATAATTATATTGAAAATATATAAATAAGTATTACTGAATATGCCATAAGGTTCTCAAAACACTAAAAGAATAACTAAATGTATTGATGATAACTTCTGAAAACTGACTATACTAGTCTGAAAGCCTCTATCTGAACTATCTGAATGTGGGGTTAATGGGACAAGCCACCAACTAACTCCTACTAATAAAATTTTGAATCTACTATAATACTAAAATTAATAATATCCTCGATAGATGAGGACTAACTAAATCTAGGTAGGCGCAATCAGGAACCTGAGCATCCGAACCTATGATATGATACATCATAGCGCAAAAAAAAAAGTATGCATCAGTACATGGAATGTACTGGTATTCTAAGTGAGGTAGGATGGTATACATGGGTCCATATGCATGAGATGACAACTGACTGAATGAACATCATGAAGTAACTGAATAAGAATAGATCCAAAACTGTAACTACTAAACATGATGAATATGAAATACTGCACATATAATATCTGTCTAAATGAGACTAAAATTGAAGTTTTGAGTTTTGGTAACTGATAACTGAGATTTAGGTAGATATTAAAGTACTTATTTTTTATTGCTAAGTAACTGAAAAATGATAGCCATATTCTGTAGAATAGTCTAAGTTCTTTACTGAATACTGAGACTGAAACAGTAATTGAGGAAGTGTTCATCTAACTAACATACCCGATGTATAAACTGAGTTGGGGTCCAACCTGTGACCCCAGTTGGAAAGGTGTTAGCACCTTGCCAAGGGATAATAACAAGGATGGGTCAACCCTAATCTGGTAGGAAAACTCATGAAATATATATATGGTTGCGTCAATCCTTGTCTGGTAGGCGGACGTCTTACCCTACGCTGGCTACATAGTTCTATAATACAGGGATTGCTACTAAGGGTCAAATCCTCTGCTGGAAGGAATGCCCCCATCCCTGGGTTCATTCGGTGCTGAATCCTACTCCCAACTGAATAGGTACTGATTAGTAGATTGTACCAAGCTTGACTGAACTAACACTAATCGTGTTGACTGACTGAATTGGACTGAGTTCACTGATTTCTATTACTGACTGAGTACTACTATTCTTGAACTTTACTGGGACTATTCTATAACTACTGCAACTAAGTAAATAGATAGATTTCGAGTAACAAGTACCCCCAGGACTCGATTGTATCAAGGTACAACATAGAATTTCTTGAAATCATAGCAATAGTCAACCATTCCAAATTAATTCACTGAGGGAATTTTCCAAACACTTGAAGGCCATGAACTTATACATGAATGAGAACACATGATAACATGTCATGATTACATTATTCAATTCACATGGACATTCTATCAGATACTTGGGGAGCATGATTGTTATACATAATAATGAACAACAGATAAGCATCATGACTATAAAATAAACTTGCAGTTTCAAGGATTGTAACATAGGAATTACATCAATCAGCATACATGCTATCTTATGTTCATGAAACTCATAACAAAATGTTGAATTGAAACCCATACAAAAACACAAACATGAGTACAACCCAATTTGCACATATAAATTCATGAATCAATAACTTGTAGTTTTAAAAAGGGTTCTTGAACTCCGTGGGTGGAAGGAAACCCAAGTACGAACACCTAACATACCTTGATTGTTGATTTTTGTGAAGATTGTAGGGAATTTCTTAGAACTTAGACTTTACTTGAAGAATCTAAGGCTTTGCTCTTAAAAGGAATGAGTTAATAATGAATGTAATTTGCCTTATTGGGATAAATTTCATGTTATAGCTAAATTGGGTGAAGGAAAAACGACTACACTACCCCTAGACCTCTTTTCCAATGTAAATAACCCTCAAGGTGCGACTCCTAGAAATGGGGAATGGACCTCACGATGTGACTCCCAGAAATAAAGAGTGGACTTCGCGATGCAACCCCTAAAAATAGGGAATACACCTCATGATGCGACTTCTAGAAATGGGGAATGGATCTCACATAGCGAGCCTATCGCGAAACCTTACTGTTTTGCACATCCAAACCACCCTTATGCTAGTAAAAATTCTGAAACTTACCCAATACGACCTATTGACATCCCTGATCATGAATCAATTCAAAAATCATCAGTCCAAATCCAGAAAGATCAAAAACAATGTCATTGAAATATCTAGCCCTATAGTGAAACTAAGTATAAATTCTTAGCTGAAATTTTCTAAGTCTAGGACCTCTTTTGGCAAGCAACCACCTTTCCATACTGACACAACTCGAACGCAGGCCTTGTCGAAATGGGTATCCCAAGTCCAACTAGGACCGGGGATCGCCCCCTATTACCCAACCCAACCACCTATATTCAGCCTTAGATGGGCTGAATTTCAAACATATAACAAGATAGCGTTATTGTTCTCATCAAGACTCTGGGATAGAGACACAACCAGGACTGACCCAACCATACAAACCAAACCATAGTCCATAAACTAAAGGGTATACCAAAATAGAATGAATCCCAAAATGTAATAGGATGGAACAACCAACAACATCATCCAATGATGTCAGCCTACCAGCTTATTCGAATGCTAATCCTGGCACCAATATTGATCCCATCCATACCAACCCCCAGAAGTTCCACAAAGCCTCAATCAAAAAGAGTAAACAAATTCGATTGGGGCATGCCCCCAACCGTCGCCAAAACCAATATCCAAAGTAAAATAAAAGTGTTTAAATAAATCCATAACATGAAATAATGCCTTTCAAAAAGATAAAAGCTCACCACTTTAGTCCAAATGTTGTCCCCGAGTCAATCACTATGTAGGAGGATTCGAACAGCTAGTTCCTGCATAACGTGAGTATACAGCCACCAATAGACGGGGTTAGAGAATGACCGCTAGCACGAATCTCAAAATAAGGATAAAATAATGCCAGTTATAAAACCAAGTAAAACCATCCATAATGCCTACAACTATACATATATAAGTGCCGGTAAAGAGAACTGGTTTTAACATGCATTTAAAACCTTTATACATGGGTTGTGTAGCTTTGTCATCCTAACCACCCACGGGCCATATGGATTCAGCTCCCCCTGCTGAAAGGGACCTAGTGCGTGTAACCACACGACCAGGCAATATCTCATGGGATGATTAGTATATCCCCCAATATAAAATATGACATACACACATGGTCATCAAGACCCCTCATATCGGCAAATAAGAGTTTTTGGTTTTGGTCCCCTAAGGAATGCCACCTTCCACGTCTTAGTTACACACCCTGCCATTAATGAATAATTAAAATGAGTTTCCAAATAACCAAACCATTATACATTTATTTACCAAGGCATATATTAGTGGTATCTTTATACCACCACTCACTTATAAGTAACATTCATAGGCAAACCATTTAGGTTAAGAGGACCTTAGGTGCCCTTCCAATTACCATATTAAATCCACTTGGGAGACTTCCATGTTCTCCACAAACATAACCATTTAGCCTTTAGCCTTTTTAAATCATTAAACCATGCATAAATCATTTATCCAGTTTAAAGCATGCAAGAGTTCTATTAAAACAAGTCAATACAAAGAACATATCTTTATAAGCATTTTATCAAACATCTTGGGGCATAATATAACCAAAACCAATTCCAAAGACTATTAAACCATTACCATGTATTCCAATTGTCCTAATCCACCATTGATGCACAAAAAAGTATAATTAAAACCATAGGAAACCATAATCAAGCATTCAATATCAAAACCCGCCAAATAACAGTTGGAAAACATAATCATGAAATAGTAAAACTATGAAATCAATCATATAAACCATACCTTTAGTTGAAATTATAATGAGAGAAGAGAATCATGACTTCTACCAAAGAATTGATGGAAGAAAATCACCAAGACAAGCCCCAAAGCAATCCATAAGATAAAACTGTAGCCTTCTTGCCCCAAAAGCTCTAGAGAGAATTATGAGATGTTTTGGAATAGTTTCTAAGTGTTAATGAATATAATAATAAGGTAAATAACCTCGTGAGTGTATTAGAAGTCGTGGGTCCTAATGAGGGTAAGTACAAAAATGACCATAATACGTTCTCTTAAATCCCTTAAAAACTCATCACAGGGATACGACTGACCCATATGAGTCGTACCCTCCTATAGATCGGTATCCATCACTCATATCCAAGATCAACCCTTGGATCTAACACTGTTCAGTATATGACTCATCCAATTAAGTCGTAACCATAGCATACGATCCATACCCATAACCCGTATCCCTAGCAGAATAAAATATCAGGAGGATCAAACACTGCCTACCATACGAGTCCTTGATACTACTCGTACCAAGCCCTCTGACTCATATCCTTTAGTCGTACCCATTCTAGTGACCAAAATCATCCCACTAACTAACACTGGTCAGCATACGACAAGACCATACCACTCGTACCCCAGCATACAGCTCGTACCCATGAGTCATATTAGGTTCGGAGAATGGAATTCTAGGAAATTATCTAAGGGTCAAAATCCAGGATGTTCCAGTCTCCCCCACTAGGAACATTCGGCCCCGAATGACGGACAAGGTAGGGGTAACCACACATAGAGGAATTTGCATTATCAAACATCCCTTTAACAAAGTTTGAAAATAAAAAGTCAAAGATGTTAATCTTTCCTTTAACAAATTCAGAAAATAAAGATGTGTTTAAGACACACACCTTCCGCATGAATCCCAAGAGCAAAAAACAAATGTGAATACTTAGACTTCATGTCCTCTTCCGCTTCCCAAGTAGCTTCTTCCACCTTATGGTTACGTTAAAAAACCTTAACCGAAGCCACATCCTTGGTCCACAACGGACAAACTTGCCTATCTAATACCTCAATCGGGACCTTTTCATAAGACAGAGAATCCAAAATACCCAATCCTTCCAAAGGAACAACCGAAGAAGGATCACCAAGACACTTACTCAACATAGAAATATAAAAGACCGGATAAACCAAACTTAAGCTAGATGGAAATCCAACTCATAAGCAACATTGCTAACTCTCTGTAAAATTACATAAGGACCAATGAACCAAGGACTAAGTTTCTCCTTTTCCTAAACCGCACCACTCCCTTCATGGGAGACACCTTATGGAATACCCTATCCCCGACCTCAAACACCAAGTCTCTACGCCTAATATCTGTATAGGACTTTTGGCAACTTTGAATAGCTTTAAGCCTATCCCGAATCACCTTGACCTTCTCCATCACCTGATAAGCCAAATCCAAACCAAACATCTCCGCTTCTCCTATCTCAAACCTCCCAATAGGATATATACTTCTCCTACTATACAACACCTTAAAAGGAGCCATACCAATACTCGAATGATAGCTATTGTTGTAAGCAAACTCCACCAAAGGTAGATTCCCAACCCAACTGCCACCATAGTCAATCACACAAACCCGAAGCATATCATTCAATGGCTAAATATTTTTCTCCACTTGCCCATTCGACTGTGGATGAAAAATGGTACTCAAATTGACCTTAGTCCCCAACTCTCTCTGAAAAGATTGCCAGAAATAAGACGTAAAATGCATACCACAATCAAAAATAATCAAAACAGGTACCCCATGCAGCATCACAACCTGCTGAAGATACAACCTCATATAATCCTTCGCCGAAAAGGTAGTTCACACTGGCAAGAAATGCGCACACCTGGTCATCCTATCCACGATGACTCAAATCAAATCATACTAACTCCAAGACCAAGGAAGACCGGTAATGAAGTCCATATTGATCACTTCCGACTTCTATTTAGGAAAATCAATTTCTTGATACAACCCATCTATCCTCATGTGCTAAACCTTAACCTGTTGACACACTATACACTTGGTCAGGAAATCAGTCATATCCCTCTTCATGCCATTCCACCAGTAGGTCTCCTTGAGATTATGATACATCTTAGTTAAGCCGGGATGAACAACATAGTGCGACTTATGTGCCTTAGCCAAAACCCTTTGCCACATCCCATCGACATCAGGAACATATAACCTCCCCTGGTATCGTAAAGTACCATCACTACTGATCTCAAACACTACTACCTTTTGTCCACCAACATCACCCTTGATTTTAATCAAGATAGGATCTAGCACTTTTTTTCTTTAATCTCTGCACCAATAGATGATCGAAATACTTTTTGCACCATCACACCACCATCCTTAGAGTCTGAGAGATGAACTCCAAGATTAGCTAAGTAGTGAACATCCTTCATCGATTCCCGTTAGCCTTCCTCCACATGAGCCAAACTACCCATGGATAACCTACTAAGAGAATTAGCAACCATATTAGCCTTACCTGGGTGGTAGTAAAGACTCATATCATAATCCTTATTAAGCTCAAGCCACCTCCTCTGCCTAAAATTAAGCTCTTTTAGAGTGAACATGTACTAAAGACTTGAGATCAGAAAAGATATCCATGTGAACAACCATATAAGTAATGCCGCCATATTTTTAAAGTAAACACAACCGCCAACAACTCTAAATCATGGGTAGCATAATTTCTCTCATGTACCTTTAACTGCCTAGAAGAATAGGTAATTACCTTCCTATGATGCTTCAAAACATAACTAATCCCTACTCAATATGCATCACAATAAACCACAAACCCATCATTGACTTTCGGCAAAGTTAGGATTAGAGCTGAAGTTAACTTATCCTTCAACTTCTAAAAACTCCTTTCACAAATATCCAACCAAGAAAACTTAACCTTCTTCTGTGTCAACTTAGTTAAAGGAGCAGCTATCGAAGAAAAGCTTTCCATAAACCGCCTATAATACTCGACTAAACCCAAGAAAATTCAAATATCAGATGAAATCATGGGCCTAGACCACCTCTTTACCACAACAACCTTCTGCAGATCTATTATGATCCCTTCACTAGAAATAATATGGCTCAAGAAAGTCATAGTGTTCAACTAGAACTCACACTTAGAGAACTTGGCATACAACTATTGTTTCTTTAAGGTCTGTAACACCATACACATATAATTAGCATGATCCACCTCACTCTTCAAATAAACTAGAATATCATCAATAAACACAATGATGAAGAGATCTAAATACTGCCTGGACAACCTGTTCATCAAGTCCATAAATGTTTTCGGAGCATTAGTCAACCCAAATGACATCACCAAGAACTCAAAATGCCTAGACCGAATACGAATCTTAGGGATATCCACGTCCCTAATCTTAAGATAATGGTACCCAGACTAAAGATCTATCTTAGAAAAGAACTTGGCACCCTATAACTGGTCAAACAAGTCACTTATCTGAGAAAGAGGATACTTGTTCTTGACTGTCACCTTGTTCAACTGCCTATAGTCAATGCATATCTAAAGGGAACCATCCTTCTTCCAGACAAACAACACTGGTGCACCCCATAGAGAAATACTAAGATGAATAAACCCCTTATCTAGATAATTCTTAAGTTGATCCTTGAGTTCCCTCAACTCCGCCAGAGCCATTCTATATGAAGGAATAGAAATTGGATGAGTGTTCAGAAATAAATTAATACCAAACTCTATTTCCCTATCCAGATAAACACCAGGAAGATCATCCAGAAAGACTTCTGGAAACTCATTAACAATAGGGACTGAAGACAAAGAAAGACCTTTCATGTTAGAATCTTTAACCCAAATCAACTGATAAAGATAACCCTTAGAGATTAACCCTCAAGCTCTAAAATAAGAAATAAACCTCCCCCTAGGAGCCAAGGAACTACCTTCCTATTCTATAATCGGTTCACCAGGAAACTTAAAAATAACCCTACAGGTTCGATAATCCACAAATACATAACAAGAATTTAACCAATCCATACCTAGAATTATATCAAAATCTACCATATCTAACTTAAACTGATCCACCAAGGTCTACTTGCTACAAATAGATACCACACATCTCCCTATAGACTCCCTTAGTAATAACTGAGTCACCTACTGAGTCACCACAAAGCCTCTATCCAAAATAATAAGCAAATACGATGGGACATGCCCCCAACCATGGCCAAAATAAATATCTAAAGTAAAAGAAAAGTGTCTAAAGAAATCCATAACATGAAATGATGCCTTTTGAAAAGATGGAAACTCACCACTTTAGTCCAAATGTATGACGACCCAAAATCACCTCCCAAGACATCACACGGTGCTTAACGTTACACGTAGCCCCAAGCTAACCCTTTGAGCCTATTATTTCAAATAATTACTCATTCAAGAAGGAATTTACAAAACACTGGCATTGTCATATCAAATAAAAGGAAATATGAAGGTAATACTTGGTCCAAATGACCACAATACTGGAAATCTCAACATATCCACAGTCTGATAACTAGTCTAACAAAGCCTCTATTACTCTATGAACTCGAGAGCCCTTGGGACAGGTCCCCAACTGACTCAAACTGAACTAAAAGTGATAACATAAATACTCAAATACTTAAATGTCTAAAGATAGGTCCCCGAACCATGAGGACTCACCACTGTAGAAATATAGATGAAGGTACCCGGGAATCACTGACGAGGCTGGGACTGAGCACCTGAACCTACATTATAAGACAATGTAGCACATAGACAGATATGTGGATCAGCACTTGGGAATGTACTGAGTATATGGGGGTGTATGCATTTCCATAAAACAATATCAATACTCTCTAATCAAATCATACATGCAAATAGGAATAACTCACATGGCTTGAATAAGTCTAAAATGTAAAGCTCATAAATCATGTAGAATGAAGCCTATAACACAAATCTCGTGAATCATTATACTTTGGCTTTAAAATCTGTGCTCTTCTCTTATTCTCATTACTCATAGGATGAAGGAAACTTTAAATAATACTTTCAACTCATGCATATATCTCATGGAGAGTAAAGCTTCTTTATTGCTCAAGAACTTATAACTCTTTTAAACTCAAACATTTGGAACTCGGAATCATATGACTTTGGTTTAAAATCTAATGATCAACTCTTATTAGTGGAGAAAACTACTTCCTTCTTTGGAAAATAATCAAAAGCAATTCATTCACTAAATATCTCCTCTCAAAGCTTTAGGGAAAATTTTTGTCTCAATGGGAAATACTTTAGCTTAGGGAGGTTCTCTTAATCGACATAAACCATGCCAGCTATAAAAAGTCCAATGTATTGTTCTCCTAAGGAAGAATCCTCACATTGGGTAAAGGCGTCATACTATTGCCAAAGAGTATAACCTCGACTCAATGATCACTTATATCGACCTTAGGCCCAAAATCTCAAACCTATGGTGACACGTAGTTCTGGGGTAAGAAATCGTGGTAACTTACCCAACTCGGTTCTAAATACTACTCCCTTTACTTTATCTCACTCATCTCATAGAAATCCACTTTCAAAATAATCTTATGGTTCATAAGAAACCAACAATCAAATCTGTAATCTCATGTGGTACAGTGGATTTCAAAACTCTATGACCATTAGGTCAAAACATTTTTTATTAATCTCAAAATACTCAAATCATGGGTGCTTATAGCATAATAGTTCATAAAATTGCAAGTCTCAAGTATGGCTTAGTGACCCATAATTCAATCTCAAGTTAAAACTCACCATAATGCATAATAGATAGCATCTAGATTCATAATTCATGTAGAAATCTGGAAGATACAGCAATTTGACTCAAAATTTCAACATACTCATATACTTCAATTTCTAGAACACTGAAACTCTTAAATTCTAAAAGAGTAGCAACAGAGGGTATAAACCCAGCTTTAATTTCTTAAGAAAACATGCAAAATCATGCTATTTGACTTTAAATTCATGGGAAATATCAAGATATTACAATCAATAGTAATGGGTGAAAAAACCTAATTCAATATCATGTAAAATCTCATAGACTGTGGAAAATTATAGTTTAAATAAGCCTTTGGGCACAAGGGTGGAAGGATTACCCTTGTTCAAAACCCCACATACCTTAGATTATGAAATTGGATGAACAAGCTTGCTTCAAACTCTTTTTATTACTTTTGAGAGAGGGTTTTTGCAACCTTTGAACTTGGAGAACTTAAATCTCTACTCAATTTGTAGAATCTATGGTGAGTTCTTAGATTTCTTGGAGAAGAGTTTTAGATTTGATCTTGAGGGAGAAACCCCAAATCTCTTGTGTTTTGGATAATGAATGAAGTCATTTACTTCATTTGGAATATATCTGGTTGATAAAAGAGCGGAAAGACGGAAGAGTCCCTTTAAAAGTGACTTAAAATACTGAACGGGGGCTGCGACGGTCGGAGGGATGGTCCATCGCTAGCTTAATGGTTTATCGGATCGTCTGTCATACATCGGTCAGAAAAAGAACACACTGCCTCGATGTGACAGTCTCAGTGATGGTCCATCACAAATTCAATGGTCCATCAGATTATCCGTCGCACGTTGGCCAAGATGAGGCCACACTGCCTCAGCGACGACGGTCTCAGCGATGGACCGTTGGGGTATTGACGGTCCGTCATACTGGACATTGCACTTGGGCCATAAAAGTGAGTTACTGCCTTGGTTGCGATGGTTCGGGCGATGTTCCATCGTACACTCGACGGTTCGCCAACCTGTCCATCGCACCTGGGCGGTTTGATAACACTCAGTAAAACGGTCATAACTTCCCACCCCGACTTCAAATTTAGATGAAATTAGTATCATTGGAAGGCTATTTAAATTCTCTACACTATAGGAAGTCATTTTTAGGAAAATTCAACAAGATTAAAACACTAATCACTTAGTAAGTCTCTTCTCAATCTTTTAGGGTCGAAATTACACTTCACTTAAAACACTCAAGGCTGAAACTACAAGGGAACTTTGCAAGGTCTTACAATATCTTGCCCTTGAAAACATTGGTCCTCAAATGTCTCTAGTTTGACTACGAACACGGGAAAAATAGAGTAGACATAGCTGAAGCAATTTGCTAAATGGGCTCAAAATCTTTCTAAACTGTTGAATACCTCGGAAATAGTAAGGACTCGTGCAAGAATATTATATAGCTGAAATTTAGATTAGAAGGACTGAATTAAGCAAGAATAATACCTTCGAATCAATATGAACTCGCAGAAAGGAGGTTTGGGTATTTGGTTGTATGTCTGCTCCTTCCTCCCACTAGCACCCTAAACTGACGGGTTCTGCCACAACACTTTGATCAAGGGAACCTCTTTGTTCCTCAGTCTAATGATCTAAAAATCTAGGATCTCAACATAAATCTCATCGAATGAAGGACTATACTGAATATGAGCACTCTCTGAAGGATATACAATAATGAAATCACCAATATGCGTTTTAAGCATGAAGACATGAAAAATATGATGAACGACTGACAACTTTGCTGGCAACTCAACCTCATAGGCTACTTTCCCAACACGGCTCAAAACTCTATACGGGCCAACATAACGGGGACTAAGCTTTCCTTTTTACCAAACCTCTTCACCCGTTTCATGGGTGAAATCTTCAAGTACACCAAATCACCCACTTCAAACTCAAGATCTCTTCTCCTCACATTGAAATATGACTTTTGAAGACTCTGAGCTGTCTTTAACCTCTCTCTAATCAACTTAACTTTCTCCATAACTTTAAATATTGCATCAAGTCCAATCACGGCAGCTTCACCAACTTCAAACCAACCTATGGGTGATCTACATCTTCTACTATACAAGGCCTCAAATGGTGCCATCCCGATGCTAGCATGGTAACTATTATTATAGGTGAACTATATCAATGGTAAATGCTCATCCCAACTATTTTTGGAATCAAGAGCACACTCCCTCAACATATTTTCTAGGTTCTGAATGGTCCTCTCAGCCAGACCATCTATCTGCAGATGAAAAGCAGAACTTAGAAGAACTTGGGTACCAAGACCTGCTAAAATTCCCTAAAACATTAAGAAGTAAATTGAGTACCCCTATCCGAAATGATAAAAGGGGGAACTCCGTGCAGCCTGACTAACTCTCAAATATACAATCTAGCATAATCCTCAGCTGTATAAGATGTATGCATGGGGAAAAAGTGGCATACTTAGTCATCCGATGTACAACAACCTAAATAGAATCATGATAACGATAAGAAAGAGGTAAGCTGGTCACGAAGTCCATATTCACCATCTCTCACTTTCAAGTGGGTATACCAAACTCTTACATCACACCACCAGGTCTTTGGTGCTCTACCTTAACCTATTGGCATATTGCACACCTCGCTACAAACTCAACTATATCCTTCTTTATACCATTCCACTAATAGATTTCCCGTAAGTTGCGGTATATCTTGGTAGTGCCGGGATGAATAGAATAGTGTGCGCTATGCGCTTCAGCCATAATCCTCTGCCTCAGATCATTAACACACAAAATGCGTAATATACCCTGCCATCTCAACACGCCATCTCCCCCTTGGGAGAAAACATCTACCTTTTAGTCCTTAATTGCCTCCTTTAATCTGACCAAACTAGGATCTCATCTTGTTTCTCCTTCACTTCTGAAACTAAAGAGGATTCGAAATTGCTTTGCACCAAAGTACTTACCTCAGCTGAATTAAGCAACCTAATACCCAATCTAGTAAGACAATGGACATCATGAGCTAACTCTTTCTTGCCTTCCTCTACATGAGCAACACTACCCATAGACAATCTGCTAAGGGTATCCGCTACTACATTGTCCTTGGCTGGGTGATACAACACACTCATATCATAGTTTTTTAATAACTCTAACTACCTCCTCTACCTAATATTTAAATCCCTCTGAGTAAACACATACTGTAGGCTCTTATGATTAGTAAACACATCAACTTGAACACTATAAAGATAGTGTCTCTAGATTTTCAAAGCAAAGACCACAACAGCTAACTCAAGATCTTGGGTTGGGTAATTTTTCTCATGCGGCCTTAACTGTCTAAAGGCATATGCTATAACCTTACCTTTTTGCATCAACAAACAACCCAAACCACTCTAGAGGCATCACAATACACCACAAAACCATCTATACCATCAAGCAAAGTCAACACAAGGGATGAAGTAAGTTAAGTGTTCAACTCCAGACAACTCTTTTCACAGGAATCTAACCACTGGAACTTAACTTTCTTTTGGGTCAACCGAGTCATGAGAGATGTAATAGAAGAGAAACCTTCAACAACACAGTGGTAGTAACCAACTAGACCCAAGAAACTTCTAATGTAAGATGGAGAGTTAGGTGTAGGCCAATTTCTTACATCTTCTGTCTTTTGGGATCAACTCTAATACCTTCGACTGAAATAATATGACCCGAAAAGGCTACATACCTTAGCCAAAATTTAGACTTACTGAATTTGGCAAACAACTGGTGACCTCTAAGGGTTTGGAAGATAATTCTAAGGTGATCTGATAATCATGCTCACTGCAAGAGTAGACAAGGATGTCATCTATGAGCACTATGATAAACATATTAAGATATTGCTGGAACATTCAATTAGTGAGGTCCATTAAAGCTGTTGGGGTATTGGTTAGCCCGAAAGACATGACTAGAAACTTAAAGTGACCATACTAGGTTCGGAAGGATGTCTTTGGAATATCATATTCCCTTACTTTAAGTTGATGATAGCCGAATCTAAGGTCTATCTTGGAGAAATAACTTGCACCATGCAACTGATCAAATAGAGACTTATTTTTTATAGAGACCTTGTTAAGCAGACGAGAGTCAATGGACATACACAAAGAACCATCTTTCTTCTGCACGAATAGAACAGGTGCGCCCCAAGGAGAAATACTGGGCCTTATGAAACCTTTGTCTAAAAGATCTTTGAGTTTCTTTTTCACCTCCTTAAGCTCAGTAGGTGCCATACGATATGGTAGAATAGAAATAGGACAAGTGTCAAGAAAAAGGTTAATCCCAAATTCTATCTCTCTATCGGGAGGTACCCCTGGGAGATCTTCCAAAAAAATATCTGGAAACTCATTAACAATATCGACTGACTGAATAGTTAGAGCCTCGAACTTAGTGTCTCTGACTCTAACTAGGTGATGGATACTACTGTTGGATATTAGCCTTTAGCTTTGAGATAGGAAATAAAATGACTTGGGAGATACCAAACTCCTGGACCACTCAAAAGCTGGCTCATCAGGGAACTGAAACTTGACCACACGGGTACGACAGTCTATAGATGCATAACAAGAATAAAGCCAATCCATACCCAGAATAAGGTCAAAATCCACCATGTCTAAATCTATCATATCAGCAAGTATGACTCTATGAAGAACAGTAGTAGGACAATCTCTATACATTTTTATCAACAACTGACTCCCCTAATAGTGTGGAGACTAGGAAAGGCTCAGGAATCTTTTCGTCATTTTGAAATTCACAGCCACAAGTAGGGTCACATAGGAAAGACTTGACCCGGGGTCCAATAACATATAAACATCAAAACAAAGATGCGGAGCATACCAGTAACAACATCGAGAGAGTCCTCCTATTCCTGACAGGATGGTAAGGCATAGAATCTATTCTGGCGCTGACCGCCAGCAGTGCTAGATAAAGCACCCTGAATAGGGGCGGGATGAGGGACAGGAGCTGGTGCACTAGTATTCTGTGCCTGAGGTTGGGCATCTCTGGTCCCTTTCCTAACACGCAAACAATCTCTAAGTTTATGGCCCTGCTTTCCACAACTAAAACAATCCCTTAAATCTGTGAAACACTCACCAGGATTATCCCTACCATACTTAGCACAAGGAAGATAACGGGGCTTGTTACCAATAATGATCTGTGACCTAGACATAAAAGACCTGCTTTCTTGCTCCTGCCTGCCTCTAGGCACAGGAGCACTAGCTGATGAAGGCACTGGAATAGACGGACGTCTCTAAAATTGAGGTCGGTTTCCTCCATGGAACCTAGGCTGACTATACTCATGCTGCTCAGATTTAGCCTTCTTGTTACCCCTCACTCTATCTCTCTCGCTAATATTATCTGCCTCAATCTATTGTGCATACATCATTAACCTAGACAGGTCTATATCCTTATGCAGCATCACGGTCCTACACTCTTTCAGCACCAAACTAGAAACATCTATCACAAACTTGCTCATACTAGCTCGGGAGTCAGAAATCAAATTAGGAGCATATTTGGGAAACTGGTTGAACTTTAAGAAGCACTCCTTAATAGTCATGGAGCCCTGCCTCAAGTTCATAAACTCCTTAATATTTTATCCCCTCATCTCAAGCGGAAAGAACTTGTCAATGCATGCATCTTGGAACACCTGCCAAGTCATAGAAGCAACATCCTCACCTCTACCCTTCCTCCACGATACAACCCAGTCATAAGCTATGTCCTTCAACCTGTAAGATTCCAACTCAACACTTTCTTCCTCAAAAATATGCATCACATGTGTGGACTTTCTTACCTCCTCAAGGTACAACTGTGGGTCCTCAACTGCCTTAGGCCCATAAAATTCTGGCGGATTCATATGCATAAAATCATGGATCCAAGAAGCAGCTACATCACCTCTTTGCTGATTTGCAACTATGGCCTGGTTATTAGGCCAAACATTAGCGGTGACTGCTTGGGATAACGCCTGATAGGCCGCCCGAAACTCAGTATAAGACATAGTCTTATTGAAAAGATCAACAGGAAGGGGTTGCTCATCATCATTTCTACAAGCATTCGCTCTTCGGAGAGGCATTTTTTGAAATAAGAGAGCATGAATTATTAGATGAGAAGGACAACAGCAGGCACGATGGAATCTGAAAGAAAGAAACAACATTTTCCTAAAACATCTTATAGCCTTTTGCTCATAGATGTGGCGTGCTACACACCGATAATCAATACTCTACTTCACACGGCTTGTCAGACTCTCTAGGACTCCTTTAAAACCTTAGGCTTTGATACCAAGTTTGTAACGACCCAAAATCACCTCCCAGGATATCACACGGTGCATAGGGCTACAAGTAGCCCCAAGCAAACCCTTTGACCCTATCACTTCTCATAATAACTCATTCAAGAAGGAATATACAAATCATTAGCACTGTCATATCAAATAAAAGAAAATACAAAGGCAATACTCGGTCCAAATGACTGCAATATTGGAAAGCTCAACACAACCACAATCTGATAACTAGTCTGAAAATGCCTATAATACTTCATGAACTCGAGAGCTGTTGGAAAAGGTCCCCAACTGACTCAAACTGAAGTGAAAGTAATAACATAAACACTCAAATACTAAAATGTCTGATGATAGGTCCTCAAACCATGAGGACTCACCACTGTAGAAATGTAGAGAAAGGTACTCGAGAATCATTGACAAAGCTGTGATAAGTACCTGAACGTACATTATAAAACAATATAGCACATAGACGTATATGTGGATCAGCACTTGGGAATATACTAAGTATATGGGGATGTATGCATTTACATAAAACAATATCAGTACTCTTTAATCAAATCATTCATACAAATAGGAATGACTCACATGGCTTGAATAAGTCTAAAATGTAAATGTCATAAATCATGTAGAATGAAGCATGTAACATAAATCTCGTGTGTTATTATACTTTGGCTTTAAAATCCGTGCTCTCCTCTTATTCTCATTACTCATAGATGAAGGAAGCTTTAAACAATACTTTCAACTCATACATATATCTCATGGAGGTAAAAACTTCTTTATTGCTAAAGAACTATAACTCTTTAAAACTCAACCACTTGGAACTCGGAATCATATGACTTTGGTTTGAAAACTGATGATCAACTCTTATTAGTAGAGAAAACTACTTCCTATTTTGGAAAATACTCAAAAGCAATTCGGTCACTTTAGAAAATATCTCATCTCAAAGCTTTAGGGAAAATATTCTATCTCAATGGAAAATACTTTAAATTAGAGAGATTCTCTTAACCGACATAAACCACGCGAGCTACATGGAGTCCAACGTCTTTTACTCCTAAGGAAGAAACTTCATATTGGGGAGAGGCGTCAAACTCTTGCCAAGGAGTATAACCTCAACTCAGTGATCACTTATCTCGGCCTCAGGTCCAATCATCTTGGACTAAGGCCCAAAATCTCAAACCTACGGTGGCACGTAGTTCTGGGGTAAGAAACCATGGTAACTTACCCAACTCAATGCTAAATACTACTTCTTTTAGTTTATCTCGCTCATCTCATGGAAATCCACTTTCAAAGTACTCTCATGGTTCATAATAACCCAACAATGAAATCTGTAATCTCATATGGTAGAGTGGATTTTAAAACTCTATGACCATTAGGTCAAAACATTTCTTAATAATCTCAAAATACTCAAATTATAGGAGCTTATAGCACCACAGTTCATAAAATTACAAGTCTCAAGTAGGGCTTAGTGACCCATAATTCAATCTTAATTTAAAACTCATCATAATGCATAATAGATGGCATATAGATTCATAATTCATGTCGAAATCGTGAAGTTACAGCAATTTGCCTCAAAATATCAACATACTCATATACTTCAATTTCTAGAACATTGAAACTCTTAAATTCTCAAGGAGTAACAACATAGAGTATAAACCCGGCTTCAATTTCTTAAGAAATCATGCAAAATCATGCTATTTGACTTTCAATTCATGGGAAACATCAAGATATTAAAATCAATAGCAATGGGTGAAAAACCCTAATTAAATATCATGTAAAATCTCATAGATTACAAAAAAATTATAGTTTAAATAAGTCTTTGGGAACAAGAGTGAAAGGATTACCCATGTTCAAAACCCCACATACCTTAGATTATGAAATTGGATGAACAAGCTTTCTTCAAATTCTTCTTCTTACTCTTTAGAGAGGGTTCTTGCAACCCTTGAACTAGGGGAACTTAAATCTCAACTCAAGTTGTAGAATCTATGGTGAGTTCTTAGATTTCTTGGAGAAGGGTTTTAGATTTGATCTTGAGGGAGAAACCCTAGCTCTCTTGTGTTTTGGATGATGAATGAAGTTATTTGCTTCATTTGGAATATATTTGGTTGATAAAAGAGAGGAAAGACCAAAGAGTCCCTTTTAAAAACAACTTAAAATACTGAACGTGGGCTGCGACAGTTCATCGGATCATCCGTCGTACGTCAATCAGGAAAAAACCACACTGCCTCGATGTTATGAACTCAGTAAGGTTTGTTGGAAACTCAATGGAGCATCAGATCGTCCATCGCATATTGGCCAGGATGAGGCCACACTACCTCAGTGGTGACTGTCTCGGCGACGGTCCGTCGTAGTCTTGGCGATCCATCATCCTGGTCATCGCACTTGGGCCAGAAAAAGGAGTTACTGCCTTGGATGCGATGGTACCGGCGATGGTCCATTGCACACTCGATGGTCCGTCAACCTGTCTATTGCACCGAGGCAGTTCCGACAACTCTCAGTAAAATGGCCATAACTTCCCACCCCGAAGACGTATTTGGACAAAATTTGTGTCGTTGGAAAGCTATTTCAATTCTACACTTTAGGAAGTTATTTTCAGCAAAATTAAAGAAAATTAAAACACTAATCACTTAGGAAGTCTCTTCTCAATCTTTTAGGGCCAGAATTACACTTCACTTGACACACTCAAGGCTCAAACTACAAGGGAACTTTGTGGGGTCTTACAATATCTCCCCCTTAGAAACATTGGTCCTCGAATGTCACTAGTTTGACTAGGAACACAGGAAAAATAGAGTACAGCTGAAGAAATTTTCTAAACGGGCTCAAAATCTCACTAAACTCTTGAATGCCTCAGAAATTGCAAGAATTCATGCAAGAATATATATATAGATAAACTTTAGATTAGCAGGGATGAGTTAAGGAAGAATAATACGTTCTGATCGATTTGAACTCGTTGAAAAGAGGTTCGGGTACTTGCCTCGCATGTCTGCTTCTTCCTCCCAAGTAGCACCTCAACTGACTAGTTCTGCCACAACTAACTAGTTCCACCATAACACTTAGACCAAGGGAACAACTTTGTTCCTCAGTCTAAGGATCTAAAAATCTAGGATCTCAATGGGAATCTCATCGAATGAAAGACTGTTCTGAATATCAGCACTTTCTAAAGGATATACCATAATGGAATGACCAATGTGCTTCTTAAGCATGGAGACATGAAAAATAGGATGAATGGCTGACAAGTCCGCAGACAACTCAACCTCATAGGCTACTTTCCCAACATGGCATAAAACTGTATACGGGTCAACATAACGGGGACTAAGCTTTCCCTTTTTACCAAACCTCTTTACCCCTTTCGTGGGTGAAATCTTCAAGTACACCAAATCACCCACTTTAAACTCAAGATCTCTTCTTCTCACATCAGCATATGACTTTTGACGACTCTGAGTTGTCTTTAACCTCTCTCTAATCAACCTAACTTTCTTCATAGCTTCAAATATTGCATCAGGCCCAATCACAGTAGCTTCACCCACTTCAAACCAACCTATGGGTGATCTACATCTTCTACCATACTAGGCCTCAAATGGTGCCATCCCGATGCTAGCATGGTAACTATTGTTATATACAAACTCTATCAATGGAAAATGCTCATCCCAACTACCTTTAAAATCAAGAGCACACGCCCTCAACATGTCTTCTAGGGCCTGAATAGTCCTCTCAGCCTGACCATCTGTCTGTGGATGAAAAATGGAACTTAAAAGAACTTGGGTACCAAGACCCTGCTGAAATGCCCTCCAAAACTGAGAAGTAAATTGAATACCCCTATCTGAAATGTTAGATGGGGGAACTCTATGCAGCCTAACTAACTCCTGAATATATAATCTAGCATAATCCTCAGTTGTATAAGATGTATGCATGGGCAAGAAGTGTGAGAACTTAGTCAGCCTGTCTACAACAACCCAAATAGAATCATGATAATGAAGCAAAAGAGCTAACCCAATCACGAAGTCTATATTCACCACCTCCCACTTCCAAGTAGGTATACCAAACTCTTGCATCACACCACCAGGTCTTTGGTGCTCTACCTTAACTTGTTGGCACGTTGCACACTTTGCTACAAACTCAGCTATATCCTTCTTCATACCATTCCACCAATAGATTTTTTGCAAGTCGCGGTACATCTTGGCAGTGTCGGGATGAATAGAATACCACATGCCATGCGCTTCAGCCATAATCCTCTGGCTCAGATCATCAACATACGAAACGCACAATCTACCCTACAATCTCAACACGCCATCTCTTCCTTGGGAGAAAACCTCTACCTTTTGGTCCTTAACTGCCTCCTTCAATCTGGCAAAAAAGGATATTTATCTTGATTCCCCTTCACTTCCGAAACTAAAGAGGATTCGGAACTACTTTGCACCAAAGTACTTACCCTAGATGAATCAAGCAACGTAACACCCAATATAGCCAGACAATGCACATCATAAGCTAACTCTTTCTTACCTTCCTATACATGAGAAACACTTCCCATAGACAATCTGCTAAGGGCATCCACCACTATATTGGCCTTGCTTGGGTGATACAACACATTCATATCAGTCTTTTTAACAACTCTAACCACCTTTTCTGCCAAAGATCCAACTCTCTCTGAGTAAACACATACTACAGGCTCTTATGATAAGTAAACACGTCAACATGAACACCATAAAGATAGTGTCTCCAGATTTTCAAAGCAAAGACCACATCAGCTAACTTGGGATCATGGGTTGGGTAATTCTTCTCATACGGCTTTAACTATCTATAGGAATAGGCTATAACCTTACCTCTTTGCATCAACACACAACCCAAACCAACTCTAGAGGCATCATAATACACCAAAAAACCATCTATACCATCAAGCAAAGTCAACACAGGGGTTGAAGTAAGTCAAGTTTTTAACTCCTAAAAACTCTTCTCACAGGAATCTGACCACTAAACTTAACTTTTTTTGGGTCAACTAAGTAATGGGAGACGCAATAGAAGAGATACCTTCAACAAAATGGCGGTAGTATCTTGTTAGACTCAAGAAACTTCTAATATCAGATGGAAAGATAGGTCTATGCCAATTTTTTTATAGCTTCTGTCTTTTAGGGATCAACTCTAATACCTTCGACTGAAATAATATGACCCAAAAAAGCTACAGACCTTAGCCAAAATTCACACTTACTAAATTTGGCAAACAACTGGTGACCTTTAAGAGTTTGCAAGACAATTCTAAGGTGATCTGCATGATCATGCTCACTGCGGGAGTAGACAAGGATGTCATCTATTAACACTATGACAAATATATCAAGATATTGCTTGAACTCTCAATTCATGAGGTCCATAAAATTTGTTGGGGCATTGGTTAGCTCAAAAGACATGACTAGAAACTCAAAGTGACCATAGTGAGTTCAGAAGTCTATCTTTGGAATAACACATTCCCTCACTTTAAGTTGATGATAGTCGGATCTAAGGTCTACTTGGAGAAACAACTTGCACCTTGCAACTGATCAAATAGGTCATCAATTCTCGGAAGAGGGTACTTATTTTTTATTGTGACCTTGGTAAGCTGACGTTATATAATGCACATGTGAAAAGAACCATCTTTCTTCCTTTTGAATAGAACAGGTGCGCCCCAAGGAGAAATACTAGGCCTTATGAAACCTTTGTCTAAAAGATCTTTGAGTTGCTCTTTCAAATCCTTAAGCACAGCAAGTTCCATATGGTATGGCAGAATAAAAATGAGACATATGTCGGGAAGAAGGTCAATCCCAAATTCTATCTCTCTATCGGGAGGTACCCCTAGGAGATCTTCCAGAAAAACATCTAAAAACTCATTAACAATATCGACTTACTTAATAGTTGGAGCCTCAAACTAAGTGTCTTTTACTCTAACTAGGTTATAAATGCAACCCTTGGCTTTGAGATAGGAGAAAAAAGGACTCTCTGGAGATACCGAACTCCCAGACCACTCAAAAACTGGCTCATCAAGGAACTGAAACTTAACCATATGAGTATGACAGTCTACAGATGCATAATAAGAATAAATCCAATCCATACCCAAAATAAGGTCAAAATCCACCATGTATAAATCTATCAAATCAACAAGTATGACTCTATGAAGAATAGTAACCGGACAATCTCTATACACTTGTTTAGCAACAACTGACTCCCCTACTAGTGTGGAGGCTGGGAAAGGACTAGGAATCTTTTAGGGACTCATTTTGAAATTCATAGCCACAAGTGGGGTCACATAGGAGAGACTTGACCCGGGGTCCAACAACACATAAACATCAAAACAAAAGATGCAGAGCAAACCAGTAACAACATTGGGAGAATCCTTTTGCTCCTGACGTGATAGTAAGGCATAGAATCTATTCTAGCGCTGACCGCCAGTAGTGCTAGATTAACCACCCTGAATAGGGGTGGGATAATTGATAGAAGCTGGTATACTAAAAGTCTATGCCTGAGGTCGGGAATCTCTGGTCCCCTACCTAGAATATGGATAATATCTAAGTCTGTGGCCCTTCTTGTCAAAACCAAATCAACCCCTCAAATCTATGAAACACTCACTGGGATGATCCCTACCACACTTAGTACAAGGAGGATAATAGAGCCTGTTACCAATACTGTTCTGCGACCTAGACATAAAAGACCTGCTCCCTTGCTCCTGCCTACCTCTAGGAGTAGGAGAACTAGCTGATGAAGGCGCTGGAATAGACGGACGTCTCTAAAATAGAGGGAGGTTTCCTTCATGGAACCTAGGCTGACTATACTCATGCTGCTCAAATCTATCCCTCTTGTTACCCCTCACTCTGTCTCTCTCTCTAATTTTATCCATCTCTATCTGTTGTGCATGCATTATCAACCTAGACAGGTCCATATCCTTTCGCACAATCACAGTCCTATACTCTTTCAGCACCAAACCAAAACACCTATCTCAAACTTGCTCATACTAGCTCGGGTGTCCGAAATCAAATCAGGAGCATACTTGGCCAATAGGTTGAACTTCAAGCAGTACTCCTTAATAGTTATGGAACCCTGCCTCAAGATCATTAACTTCTCAATCTTTGCTTCCCTCATCTCAAACAAAAAGAACTTGTCCAAGAATGCATCTTGGCACACCTGTCAAGTAATAGGAGTAGCATCCTTACCTTTACCCTTCCTCCATGATACAACCCAGACATAAGCTATGTCCTTCAACCTGTATGACTCTAACACAATACTTTCTTTCTTAGAAACATGCATCACTTGCGTGATCTTTCTCACCTCCACAAGGTATAACTGTGGGTCCTACCCTGCCTTGGACCCATAATACTCTGGCAGATTTATTCGCATAAAATCATGGATACTAGAAGAAGCTACATTACCTCCCTACTGATTTGTAACTGCGGCCTAGTTATTATCTCAAATATTAGCGGGGACTGCTTGGGCTAACACCTGAAAGGCCACCCAAAAATCAGCATAAGACACTGTCTCATTCAAAGGATCAACAGGTAGGGGTTGCTCATCATCATTTCCACGGGCATTCGCTCTTTGGAGAGTCATTTTCTGAAATAGAAGAGCACAAATTATTAGATAAGAGGGACAACTACCGAAATGATGGAATTATATAGAAAGAAACAACTTTTTCCTAAAACTTCTTGTAGCCTCTTGCTCATAGATGTGGCGTGCTACACACCGATTATCAAGACTCTACTCAATACAATTTTTCAGACTCCCTAGGACTCCTTTAAAACCTTAGGCTTTGATACCAAGATTGTAACAACCCAAAATCACCTCCCGAGACGTCACACAGTTCTTAGGGCTACAAGTTTTCCCAAGCTAACCCTTTGAGCCTATCACTTCTCATAACAACTCATTCAAGAAGGAATATAGAAAACACTGGCACTATCATATCAAATAAAAGGAAATACAAAGGTAATACTTGGTCCGAACGACAACAATACTGGAAATCTCAACACAACCACAGTCTGATAACTAGTCTAACAAAGCCTCTACTACTTCATAAACTTGAGAGCCATTGGGACAGGTCCTAAACTGACTCAAACTGAACTGATAGTAATAACATAAAAACTCAAATACTGAAATGTCTAAAGATAGGTCCTCGAACCATGAGGACTCAACACTGTAGAAATGTAGACGAAGGTACTCGAGAACACTGATAAGTCTGGGATAGAGCACCTGAACCTACATTATAAGACAATGTAGCACATAGACGTGTATGTGGATCAGCACTTGGGAATGTACTAAGTATATGTGGGTGTATACATTTACATAAAACAATATCAATACTCTTTAATCAAATTATGCTTTCAAATAGGAATGACTCACATGGGTTGAATAAGTCTAAAATGTAAATCTCATAAATCAAGTAAAATGAAGCATGTAACACAAATCTCGTGAGTCATTATACTTTGGCTTTAAAATCTGTGCTCTCCTCTTATTCTCATTACTCATAGGATGAAGGAAACTTTAAACAATACTTTGAACTCATGCATATATCTCAAGGAGAGTAAAACTTCTTTATTGCTCAAGAACTTATAAATATTTTGATCTCAACCACTTGGAACTCAAAATCATAAGAATTTGGTTTAAAAACTAATGGTCAACTCTTATTAGTAGATAAAACTACTTCATTCATTGTTAAATACTCAAAAGAAATTCGTTCACTTTAGAAAATATCTCATCTCAAAGCTTTAGGGAAAATATTCTATCTCAATGGGAAATACTTTAGTTTAGGGAGGTTCTCTTAACTAACATAAATCATGCGAGCAACATGGAGTCCAACGTCTTGTCCTCCTAAGAAAGAAACCTCACGTTGGGGAGAGGTGTCATACTCTTGCAATAGAGTATAACCTTGACTCAGTGATTGCTTATCTCGGCCTCGGGCCCAATCATCTCGACCTCAGGCCCAAATTCTCAAACCTATGGTGGCACGTAGTTTTGAGGTAAGAAACTGTGGTAACTTACTTAACTCGGTACAAATACTTCTCCCTTTAGTTTATCTCGCTCATCTGATGGAAAACCACTTTTAAAATAATCTCATGGTTCATAAGAACCCAACAATCAAATCTGTTATCTCATGTGGTAGAGTGGATTTCAAAGCTCTATCACCATTAGCTCAAAACATTTCTCAATAATCTCAAAATACTCAAATTATAGGAGCTTATAGAACAATAGTTCATAAAATTTAAAGCCTAAAGTAGGGCTTAATGACCCATAATTCAATCTCAAGTTAAAACTCATCATAATGAATAATAGATAGCAAATAGATTCATAATTCAAGTAGAAATTTGGAAGTTACAGCAATTTGTCTCAAAATATCAACATACTCAGATACTTCAATTTCTAGAACATTGAAACTTTTAAATTCTCAAGGAGTAAAAACATAGGGAATAAACCTAGCTTTAATTTCTTAAGAAAACATGCAAAATAATGCTATTTGACTTTCCATTCATGGAAACATCAGGATATTGGAATCAATAGCAATGGGTAAAAAACCCTAATTCAATATCCTATAAAATCTCATAGATTGCAGAAAATTATAGTTTAAATAAGCCTTTAGGCACAAGAGTGAAAGGATTACCCTTGTTCAAAACCCCACATACCTTAGATTATGAAATTGGATGAACAATCTTCCTTTAAACTCTTCTTCTTAATCTTGATAGAGGGTTCTTTCAACCCTTGAACTTGGGGAACTTAAATGTCAACTCAATTTGTAGAATCTATGGTGAGTTCTTAGATTTCTTGGAGAAAGGTATTAGATTTGATC
The DNA here is from genome assembly GCF_002878395.1 of Capsicum annuum. Taxonomy (NCBI): domain Eukaryota; kingdom Viridiplantae; phylum Streptophyta; class Magnoliopsida; order Solanales; family Solanaceae; genus Capsicum; species Capsicum annuum. The sequence continues at coordinate 66,215,663 of NC_061113.1, read as the reverse complement.
TTGAGGGAGAAACCCTAGCTCTCTTGTGTTTTGGATGATGACTGAAGTCATTTACATCGTTTGAAATATATCTTGTTGATAAAAGAGTGGAAAGACCAAAGAGTTCCTTTTAAAAATGACTTGAAATACTAAACTGGGGCTGCGACGGTCGGAGCGATGGTCCGTTGCTAACCTGACGGTCCGCCAGATCTTCCATTGAACGTCGGTTAAAAAAGAACACACTACCTTGATGTGATAGTCTCAGCGATGGTCCATCAGAAACTCAATGGTCCATCGAATTGTCCATCACACGTTGGCCAGGATGAGGCCACACTGCCTCAGCGGTGATGGTCCATCATAGTCTTGATGATCCATCATCCTGGCCGTTGCACTTGGGCCAGAAAAGGGAGTTACTACCTTGGTTGTGATGGTTTGGGGTGATAGTCTATCGCACACTTGACGGTCCATCAACCTGTCTGTCGCACCTAGGCAATTTCAACAACACTCGGTAAAACGGTCATAACTTCCCACCCCGATGCTGGATTTGGACGAAATTGGTATCATTGGAAAGCTATTTCAATTCTCTACACTATAGGAAGTCATTTTCAAGAAAATTCAACAATATTAAAACACTAATCACCTTGAAAGTCTCTTTTCAATCTTTTACAGCTAGAATTACACTTTACTTAGCATGCTCAAGGCTCAAACTACAAGGGAACTTTGCGGGGTCTTCCAATATCTCCCCCTTGGAAACATTTATCCTGAATGACAAATGCTCATCCTAAATATCTTTGAAATCAAGATCACATTCCCTTAACATGTCTTCTAGGGTCTGAATGGTCCTCTCGGTTTGACTATTTGTCTGCAGATGAAAACCGAAACTCAGAAGAACTTTGGTGCCAAGACTCTACTGAAACGCCCTCCAAAATTGAGAAGTAAATTGAGTACCCCTATCCAAAATTATAGACGGGGGAAATTCAAACAGCCTAACTCCCGGATATACAATCTAGCATAAACCTCAGCTGTATAAGATGTATGCATGGGCAAGAAGTGCACAGACTTAGTCTGCCTGTCTACAACAACCCAAATAGAAACATGTTGATGAAGCAAAAGAGGTAACCCGGTCACGAAGTCCATATTTACCACCAAGTAGGTATACTAAACTCTTACATCACACCACTAAGTCGTTGGTGCTCTACCTTAACCTATTGGCACGTTGCATACTTTGCTACATACTCAGATATATCCTTCTTCATACCATTCCACTAATAGATTTCCCGCAAGTTGTGGTACATCTTGGTAGTGCCGGGATGAATAGAATATCACACGCCGTGCGCTTCAGCCAAAATCCTCTGCCTCAGATCATCAACATATGGAATGCACACTCTACCCTGCAATCTCAACACGCTATCTCCCCCATGAGAGAAAACCTCTACCTTTTGGTCTTTAACTGCCTCCTTTAGTCTGACCAAACTAGGTTCTCTATCTTGCTTCCCCTTCCCTTCCAAACCTAAAGAGGATTCAGAACTACTTTGCACCAAAGTACTTACCTCAGCTGAATCAAGCAACCTAACACCCAATCTAGAAAAATAATGCACATCATAAACTAACTCTTTCTTACCTTTCTATACATGAGCAACACTACCTATAGACAATCTGCTAAGGCTATCCACCATTACATTGGCCTTTCCCAGGTGATACAACACACTCATATCATAGTCTTTTAACAACTCTAACCACCTCCTCTACCTAAGATTCAACTTCTTCTGAGTAAACACATACTGCAAGCTCTTATGATCAGTAAACATATCAACATGAACACCATAAAGATAGTGTCTCCAGATTTTCAAAGTAAAGACCATAACAGCTAACTCAAGATCATAGGTTGGGTAATTCTTCTCATGCAGTTTTAACTGTCTAGAGGTATAGGCTATAACCTTACCTCTTTGCATCAACACACAACCCAAACTAACTCTAAAGGTATCACAATACACCATAAAACTATTTGTACCATCAGGCAAAGTCAACATAAGGGCTGAAGTAAGTCGAGTCTTGAACTCCTGAATACTCTTATCACAGGAATCTGACCACTGGCACTTAACTTTCTTTTGGGTCAACCGGGTCATGGGAGACGCAATAGAAGACAAACCTTTAACAAAATGGTGGTAGTAGTGTGCTAGACCAAAGAAACTTCTAATGTCAGAGGGAGATATAGGTTTGGGCTAATTTTTTTACAGTTTTTATCATTTGGGGATCAACTCTAATACCTTCGGCTGAAATAATATGACTCGGAAAGGCTACAGACCTTAGCCAAAATTCAAACTTACTAAATTTGGTGAACAACTAGTGACCTCTAAGAGTTTGTAAGACAATTCTAAGATGATCTGGATGATCATGCTCTCTGCGGGAGTAGACAAGGATGTCATCTATGAACATTATGACAAACATATCAAGATATTGCTTTAACACTTGATTCATGAGGTCCATAAAAGCTACTGGGGAATTGGTTAGCCCGAAAGACATAACTAAAAACTCAAAGTGACCATAGCGGGTTTGAAAGGCTGTCTTTAGAATATCACATTGCCTCACTTTAAGTTGATGATAGCCGGATCTAAGGTCTATCTTGGAAAAATAAGTTGCACCTTGCAACTGATCGAACAGGTCATCAATTCTTAGAAGAGGGTACATATTTTTGACTATTACCTTGTTAAGCTGATGATAGTCAATGCGCATACGCAAAGAACTATCTTTCTTTCGCACGAATAGAATACGTGTGCCCCAAGGAGAAATATTGGGCCATATGAAACCTTTGTCTAAAAGATCTTTGAGTTGCTCTTTTAACTCGTTAAGCTCAGCAGGTGCCATACAGTATGGAAAAATAAAAATGGGATGAGTGTCGGGAAGAAGGTCAATCCTAAATTCAATCTCTCTATCAGGAGGTACCCCTGGGAGATTTTCCAGCAAGACTTTTGAAAACTCAATAACAATATCGACTAACTGAATAGTTGGAGCCCTGGACTTAGTGTCTTTAACTCTAATTAGGTGATAGATGACACCTTTGGATATTAGCTTTTTTGCTTTGAGATAGGAGATAAAATGACTCTTGGGAGACTGCTAGCAGTGCTAGATGAAGCGCCCTACTAGTTGTTGCATATGATTTTGGTTGAAACTCGGAATCATATGACATTGGTTTAAAAATTGATGATCAACTCTTATTAGTAGAGAAAACTACTTCCTTTTTTGGAAAATACTCAAAAGCAATTCATTCACTTTAGAAAATATCTCATCTCAGAGCTTTAGGGAAAATATTCTATCTCAATGGGAAATACTTTAGCTTAGGGAGGTTCTCTTAACCGATATAAACCATGCGAGCTACATAAATTCCAACGTCTTGTCCTCCTAAGAAATAAACCTCACATTGGGGAGAGGAATCATACTCTTACTAATGAGTATAACCTCGACTCATTGATCACTTATCTCAGGCTCAGGGCTAATCATCTCGGCCTCAGGCCCAAATTCTCAAACCTATAGTGGCGCATAGTTCTATGGTAAGAAATTGTGGTAACTTACCCAACTCGGTGCTAAATACTACTCCCTTTAGTTTATCTCGCTTATCTCATGGAAATCCACTTTAAAAATAATCTCATGGTTCATAAGAACCCAACAATCAAATTTGTAATCTCATGTTGTAGAGTGGATTTCAAAACTCTATGACCATTAGGTTAAAACATTTCTCATTAATCTCAAAATACTCAAATCATGGGTGCTTATAGAACAATAGTTCATAAAATTGCAAGTCTCAAGTAGGGAATAATGACCCATAATTCAATCTCAAGTTAAAACTCATCATAATGTAGATAGCATATAGATTCATAATTCATGTAGAAATCTGGAAGTTACAGCAATTTGTCTCAAAATATCAACATACTCATATACTCCAATTTATAGAATATTGAAACTCTTAAATTCTCAAGGAGTAACAACATAGGGTATAAACCCAACTTCAATTTCTTAAGAAAACATGCAAAATAATGCTATTTGTCTTTCAATTCAAGGGAAACATCAAGATATTGCAATCAATAGGAATAGGTGAAAATCCCTAATTCAATATCATGTAAAATCTCATAGATTGCAGAAAAATGTAGTTTAAATAAGCCTTTGGGCACAAGGGTAAAAGGATTACCCTTGTTCAAAACCCCACATACCTTAGATTATGAAATTGGATGAACAAACTTGCTTCAAACTCTTCTTCTTACTCTTGAGAGAGGGTTCTTGCAACCCTTGAACTTGGGAGCTAAAATCTCAACTCAATTTGTAGAATCTATTGTGAGTTCTTGTACTTTTTGTAGAAGGATTTTAGATTTGATCTTGAGGGAGAAACCCTAGCTCTCTTGTATTTTGGATGATGAATGAAGTCATTTACTTCGTTTGGAATATATCTGGTTGATAAAAGAGTGGAAATACCAAAGAGTCACTTTTAAAACTAACTTAAAATACTGAACAAGGGCTACGACGAACGAAGCGATGGTCCGTCGCTAGCCTGACGGTCCATCGGATCGTCCATCGCACATCGGTTAGAAAAAGAACATATTGCCTCAATGTGACTATCTCAGTGATGGTCCATTTCAAAATCGATGGCCCATCGGATCATCCATCACACATTGGCCAAGACAAGGCCACACTACCTCAGCGATGACAGTCTCAACAACGATCCATCGCAGTCTTGATGGTCCATCGTCCTGGTCGTCGCACTTATGCTAGAAAAGGGAGTTACTGCATTGGTTATGATGTTATGGGTGACAGTCCATCACACACTCGATGGTCCATCAACTTGTCCATCACACCTAGGCGGTTCCGACAACTCTCGATAAAATGGCCAAAACTTCCCACCCCGATGCCGGATTTGGACGAAATTGGTGTCATTGGAAAGCTATTTCAATTCTCTACACCATAGAATGTCATTTTTAAGAAAATTCAACAAGATTAAAAGACTAATCACTTAGGAAGTCTCTTCTTAATCTTTTAGGACCAAAATTACACTTCTCTTGATACGCTTAAGGCTTAAACTACAAGGGAACTTTGCGGGGTTTTAGAAAATGCTATACCCGAGTCAATCACTATGTAGGAGGAGTCAAACGGCTGGTTCCTACATAACATGGGTATACAACCACCAGTAGATGAGGATAGCGAATGACAGCAAGCATGAATCTCAAAATAAGGATAAAATAATGCCAGTTATAAAACCAAGTCAAACCATCCATAATGCATACAACCATACATATAAGTGTCGGGAAAGGGAAATGTGTTTAGAATGCATTTAGAACCTTTATACTTGGGCTATGTTGCTTTGTCGTCTAACCACCCACGGGCTATGTGGATTTAGCTCCCCCTACTGAATGGGCCCCAGTGCGTGTAGCCGCACGACCAGGGAATATCCCATGGGATGACTAGTACATCCTCCAATATAAAATATGACACACGCACATGGTCATTAAGACCCCTCATACCAACAAATATGAGTTTCTGATTTTGGTCCCCTCCGGACAACCACCTTCCATGGCTTAGCTATACATCCCGCCATTAATGCCTAATTAAAATCAGTTTCCAAATAACTAAAACATTATCCATTTATTTACCAAACCAATATTAGTGGTATCGCCATACCACCTCTTACTTGTAAGTAATATTCATAGCCAAACCATTTAGGTTAAGGGAACCTTAGGTGCCCTTCTAATTACCATATTAAATCCACTTGGAAGACTTTTATATTCTTCATAAGCATAACCATTTAGGCTTTAGCCTTTTTGTACCATTTAAACCATGTATAAATCCTTTATCCAGTTTAAAGCATACAAGAGTTCCATTAAAAGAAGTCAATGCAATAAACATATATTTGTAAGCATTTTATCAAACACTTTGAGGGCATAATATAACCAAAACCAATTCCAAAGACCATTAAACCATTATCATGCATTCCAATTGTACAAATCCACCATTGATGCATATAAAAAAATAATTAAAACCATAGGAAACCATAACCAAGCATTCAATATCAAAACCCCCTAAATAATAGTTTGAAACCATAATCATGAAATAGTAAAACCATGAAATTAATGATTTAAACCATGTCTTTAGTTGAAATTACAAATAGGTAAGAGAATCATGTCTTATACCAAAAAATTGATGGAAGGAAATCACCAAGACAAGCCCCAAAGAAATCCACATGATGAAACCCTAGCCTTTTTGTCTAAAAAGCTCTTGAGAGAATTATGAGATGCTTTGGAATAGTTTCTAAGTATTAATGAATATAATAATAGGGTAAATAACCTCCTTAGTGTATTAGAAGTAGTGGGTCCTGATTAGGATAAGTAGGAAAATGTCCAGAATACCCACTTTTTAATCCCTTAAAAACCCATCACAGGAATACGACTGACCCATATGAGTCATACCTTCCTATACAATCGGTATCCATCACTTATATCCAAACCTCAACCCTTGGATCAAAACTGTCCAGTATACGACTCATCCAACTAAAGTCGTAACCATAGCATATGATATGTACCCATAACCCATATCCCTGGAATAATAAAATACTAGGAGGATCAAACTCTGCCTACCATACAAGTCCTTGATGCGACTCATACCAAGCCCTATGACTTATACCCTTAAGTGGTACCCATTCTAGTGACCAAAATCATCCCACCAAATAATACTGGTCAATATACAACAAGACCATACCACTTGTACCCTAGAATATGGCTCATATCCATGAGTTGTATTAGGTCTGAAGAACAGAATTCCAAGAAATTTTCTAATGGTCAAAACCCAGGATGTTTCACATACTGCATCAAAACCCACGATGATCCTCCTTACTCTTAGAGTACACTAAGATGTCATCAATGAAGAGAATCACAAACAAGTCTAGAAACTGATGAAAGACCCTATTCATCAAGTCTTTGAATATAGCAGAAGCATTAGTCAAGCCAAACGACATCACCAGTAACTCAAAATGCCTATATCGGGTACAAAAAGTAGTCTTAGGGATATCTACCTCTTTAATCTTTAACTGATGATACCTGGACCAGAGATCGATCTTAGAGAAGAATTTGGCACCCTAAAGCTGATCAAAGAGATCGTCAATTCTCAGAAGTAGATACTTATTATTTACTATCACCTTGTTCAATTGTCAATAATCAATGCACATACGAAGAGAACTATCCTTCTTACATACGAACAAGATAGGTGCATCCTACGGGGATATACTAGAATGGATGAAACCCTTGTCTAAGAGGTCTTTCAATTGCTCCTTGAGTTCCTTCAACTCGATTGGAGCTATTCTATATGGGGGAATAGAAATAGGATGATTGTTTGGAATAGGGTCAGTAAAAAAATCAATCTCCCAATTGGGACGAACGCCAGGAATATCATTAGGGAAGACTTTAGGAAATTCATTCACTACTAGGATAGAATATAAAAAAGGACTCTCTAAGTTAGAGTCTTTTACCCAAGCTAGATGGTAGAAACACCCATTGGAGATTAATCTCTGGGCTCTAAGATACAATATAAACCTTCCCTTGGGTGATAGAGAACCACCCTCCTATTCTATAATCGGATCATTAGGGAATTTAAAGATGACCTTATGGGTTTGACAGTATAGAGAAGCATATTATGAGTACAACCAATCCATCCTGAATATAACATCAAAATCGATCATGTCTAATTCAAATAGATCCACTAAGTCTCCTAACCACCCAAAGATACCACACAACCCCTATAGACCCTTCTAGCAAACATAGAGTCACTCACCAAGGTAGAAATAGAAAAAGGGTCCAAAATATACTTGAGATTAAAACTAAAATGCACAGCCACAAATGGGGTCACATAAAAGAGAGTGGACCCCAAATCAAGTAAGCATTACACATCATAGAAAAAGAGTTTCAACATACCAGTAATGACATCCAGAGATGCCTCAAACTCCTGGTGAGTAGTGAGAGCATAAATATGGCTCCAACTAGTGTCGGAGCCAGAAGTGGTACCCTTTGGTGCAGGAGCTGATAAAGAGGCAACAAGAACCTTGTTTTCCCTAGAAGAAACTCTAGAGGGACAATCCCACTACATATGTTCGATCTGACCAAACATAAAACATCAATTCCTCCTCTTCTCACATTGACCATAGTATTGTTGACCACAAAAGCTGCAGAGAGGGGAAGATGGTGCTGATTGGGCCCCACTAGCCTGAGATTAGGCACCCTGTTCCCTAGAAGCATCACCACCCGAAAAACATCGATACCAAATGACTTTCGGTACGTAGTACTAGCCATTGAATAGGAGTTAAAACTCCCTGAGCTCTTTTTCTTAGACCACTTTCCACCCTACTGCTACCTTTCACCCTATTCTAAAAGCCAAAATTTCCTACTATGCATCTCACTAATCTCATTTTGTTTGGTTTTCTCTTCTTCGACCTACAACATATACATAACTAATCTAGAAATGTCCATGTCCTTGTTCAGCAAGGCAGCCTTACTATCAAGAATTAACTCGCGGGACAATTCAGAACCAAACTTATGTATTCTAGCCCTGATGCTAGACACCAACTCAGGAGCATATCTATATAACTGATGAAATTTTAAGGAATACTCCTTAACTATCATTCTTCATTGTTTCAAGTTAACAAATTCTTCTAACCCTCACCTCTTTCAACTCTTGAGGAAAGAAGTGGTCCAAAAATACAAGAAAATCATCTCACAAGGCAGAACCAGCATCTTCGCCTCTCAATTGTTCCCACTATTTGTACAACTGGTATGCCACATCCTTCAATTGGTAACTTTAAGGATCCTCCTCAACCTTAGTAACAGTAAATATCGACGGATGCAACCTCATAAATTAGCCAACTCTAGAAGCCTTGAACGAACCCATAGCAGTACCAACAGAACCCAATTATTATAACTAAGATGTCACCAACTGGGTCAATAGGTTAATGGAGCATTGGAACTCAACATTAGTAACCTCCGCTTAAGGAGACTAAGTATGAGTATCTCTCTTAGGAGTAGGAATAGTAAGGACAGGTGGGACTCTATGAGGTGGTCAGATGTAGAGACCTTTGACAAGGTCTGTACCCCAGAAGTTTGATGAGCTCCATCCACATTATCCTCAGATAGGATAGAAGAAGTTCCATGAACATCAGATCTTCTTGGAGGCATGATCTAAAATATAAATAGATAAAAATTAGAGAGATTCAAGACCTTAAACTCTACAGCCCGAAATTAAGACAACCAGAAAGGGAAATATTCCTAAATGTCTCATAGCCCCTTCCTTATAAGTGTGGTGTATTACATACCCATAAAAAAGACTCTACTTAACACGGCTTTGTGGACACCTAATCGACCATGAACGTATCTCGGATACCACCTTTGTCATGACTCGAACCATGGTCTGGCTGTGATGGGTATCTTAAGTCCCACGTGGATCAAATATCACCCCCTTCACCTAACCAAACCAATATAGAATCCCTAAATATCATATGAATTTTGAATATATAACAAGATGGTATGAAATAAAACTAATGATAACTCATGATATGTCTATACGGACCACCGATAACCAGACAATTGTCCATCACCAAACAAGAAACCAAATCACCCAAGTCAATAATAGTCCAACAAAGCCTTTACAAAATCGAAGGTCAATAAAATGTGTGGGCATGCCCCCGACAGTAGCCAAAACTAATATCCAAAAGATATTTAAAATATTAAAAGGAAACCACAATATAAACTAGGGTCTTCTAAAGGATGGAAGCGCACTAATTTAATCTAACTCACTAGATAATCTTAAATCTAAGTCACTAAGCATGAGATGTGGAAGTATGACCAATTCGTACGTCATGTGGGGATACAGTATCTGAATATGGTTAGCGATTAGAGCGATGGCATGTAACTCAAAGATAGAGAAAAAAAATAATGCCATGATAACATTTCGAAACCAAAATAGTATTCAATGCATAATATCATATGAAGTATATATACATGTATAATACCACATATTGGGGTAGGGATCAAGGCTTATCATGAACTTCAAAAACCTTAACCTAGGTTGTATAGCATAACAGTCATAAAATAAGGCACCCACAGGTTATATGGGCCTAGCTCTCCCCTAAACTGAAGGGCCCTAGTGTATGTAGCCGTACTAACTAGAGAGTATTCATATCTGTATATGCCTTAATGGGGGACTGAAAACTCCCAGCATAGTCAAGGTGACTTAATCACCAATGTATATAATATGAAGGACTCTAAGCTCCCATTTATATATTCAATATGGGGGACTCAAACCTCCTAGTCATTTAGACACCCACACCGGCTAGTGCGGCTTCAAGTATTAGTCTTTCATCTCTTTCTCAAGGAAGAACAAAGGATAAAAACACATAACAATTGATCTAAAACCTGAGATTTGTAAAGAAAAACAAAAATAGAAAAAAGTAAACTGAAAGGAAACAAAAAGAGGAAAAAAGCCTATCTTTTTTCTCCCTCACTTCAGATGTGAAGTCAAAATGAGGTCACGACTTTAATTTTCATGACCTAGCTATACATCCTTCTCTTCAGCATAATTTAAGATATTTAACATGTATTAACATTTATTAATCCCATTATACATATAGGAACCCTGTTGGTATCGTCATACCAACCCCACTTGGATGCATACATTATGCCATAACAATAATTTCATCATTTAGGACTCGAACCCATTGTCTGACCATGGACAACAAGTTAGTTTAGCATTTGGGACTCAAACTCATTTAACAAATTAAACCCTATTGTTATAATTTTGATCAATATATGGCCATAAATTTCCTTACAAAGTCCTTCATCAATCATTATCATGGTTATGCCAAAGCCTTAGTTCAAAAATACAATTGAACTTGTGACAATAATATTCTCATTAATAATTTCACAAACAAGTTGAGGCATGTCATTATCAAAGGCAAAATTATCAAATTTGGGGTTCAATCATGATCCTAAATCAAATCACCATTTCCATGCACCCACATGTGCAAAAACCATTATAAAAATATGCATAATTATAATTTAAACCATATAAAATAATATTCAATGATATGTATTCAAACCCCTCAACTTTGGTTTTAAAAATACCATTAATAATTCATGAACAATGCTTCAAACATATGATTTTTGTAATCTAACAATGAGGGAAGAGTCATATGCCTAAATTGCAAAGATTCACAGAGAGAAATTAACTCTTGACCCCTTAGATAGCCACTTTGTAAAAACCTTAGCCAATTTTGCTTGAGAGAATTTGAGAGAGTAAAGAGGATGTTTTGATATTGTAAAGTGTAGAATCAATTCCCTAAAGTGTTTCAGGGACGTGGAGCCTTAAGGGTTTTAAGTAGGAAATGTCCAAAGTACCCCCAACTAAAAGTCGTAAAAAGGTCGCCCTTTGTTACAAGTTAACCAATCGACGCATCACCACATCATACCAATCATATCCATAAGTTGTATCCTAAAAAGTGAGTTGGAAAACCATTCACTGTCCACCTTATGACTCTACGATCCCATAAGTAACCTAACCATGTGACTCATATGGTTTAGTCATATCCAAGAGAAAACCCAAAAGAATTAGATACTGGATAATAAATGACTCAACCCTACCACTCGTAATGTGGTCTTATGACTCATAGTAAGTCACTCATACTCAGAGCATAACATAGCCAATCATATACTGGTTTTTTTATGACTTGGGTCCCTAGACCCGTAACCACACCATACGACTTATTTAATGAGTCATCAAAAAGGGAGTGAGCTCAAAGCTCATGGAATTTTCAAGGACCAAAATCTAGGGCATTTTAGTGAAGGTTAATAATAAGTATCGTCTTTCTTATATTGATGATTTATTTGATCAATTTTAGGGTGTTGTAGTGTTTTTGAAGATTGATTTGAGATTTGGTTATCACCAGTTGAGGATTAGAGCTTTGAAATTTTAAAGATAGATTTTTGGACTCGATATGATCATTATGAGTTCTTGGTCATGTCTTTTGGATTAACCAATGCCCTAGCTATGTTCATGAAGTTAATG
>NC_061113.1:66171702-66200600 GCF_002878395.1 Capsicum annuum | reverse complement strand
TGTCTTTTGGATTAACCAATGCCCTAGCTATGTTCATGAAGTTAATGGATTAGATGTCCTAACCATGTCTCGACTATTTTGTTATTTTATTTATAGATGATACCTTAGTTTATTTCAAGAATGAGGCTGAGCATGAGGATCATTTATGTATTATGCTTCATAGATTGAGGGATGAGAGGTTGTATGCCATGTTCTCCAAGTAGGAGTTTTGGTGGGATTCTATTTCTTTCTTGGGTCACATGATGACTAAGAAAGGTATTATGGTTGATCTAGCCAAAATTATAGTGGTTTGCGATTGGGCTAAACCTAATTCACCTTGGCTTGGTAGGTTATTATTGGCATTTTAAAGGGTTTCTCATCCATTGAAGCTTCGTTGTCCAAGTTGACTCAGTAAAAATATTCTTTTCAATAGTCTGATGCTTGTTGGGCGAGCTTCTAAAAGCTGAAGAATTTGTTTACTTCAACTTCTATCTTGACTTTGTCCAAGGAGGGTGTGGCTTTTATCATATTTTATGATATTTCTAGTATTGGTTTAGGTGTCATGTTGATGCAAAAAAGTACGGTGATTGCATATATTTCTCTTCAATTGTATCCCCATAAGAAAAATTATCCTACCCGTGATTTGGAATTATGCGCGGTTGTTTTTCTTTGATATTGTGGAGGCACTACTTGTATGGAGTCCTTTGTGAGATTTTCTCAGATGATCATAGCCTTCAGTACTTCTTCACCCAGTGAGATCTTAATATGAGACAACATTGTTGGCTTGAGTTGCTTAAGGATTATAACTTGACTATTCTTTATCACCCGAGTAAGGATAATATGGTTGCAGATACCTTGAGTTGAAGCTCTACTAGAATGGGTTGCTTGGTGCATCATTTGACCTAAGAGAGGTATTTGGACTTAAAGGTTTCATCTTTAGCTAACCAGATAGTTAGGCTTGATATTTCAATGCCTAGGTATGTTTAGTCCTTCATGGAGGCTAGGTCTTTTTTGATGGAGTAGATCCGAGCTCATTAGTTGTATGATCTAGGATTGAGATTGATTCAATATAAGGTGTTTGAGTGGTGAGTCTAAGAAAACCTCACTTGATTCTGATGGAGTTTTGAGGATTAGAGGTCGAGTTTGTGTGCTCGAAGTGAGTGACTGGATTAGATTGATTTTGGAGGAGGACTATTGTTCTAGGTATTCCATACATTTGGGAATGACTAAGATGTATTGTGATTTGAGGAAAAATTACTAGTAGGGTGGTATGAGGAAGGATGTAGCAAACTTTGTAGTTTGTTGCCTTTATTGCCAAGAGTTAAACGCCGAGCATTTAAGGCCTGGTGGATTGCTTCACTATCTACCCATTCTTGAGTTAAAGTGGGAATGAATCACTATGGATTTCATAACCAGGTTATCTTCTACTTCCTATGGATCTGATAGTATTTGGGTCATCGTAGATCAATTAATCAAGTATGTATATTTCCTTTCGATTTAGGTCCCCTTCAGTGCTGAGTGGCTGGCTCGTATCTATATTCATGAGATTGTATGCCTTCATGGTGTGTCGGTGTCTATCATATCAGATTGAGGCTCTATGTTTACTTACCACTTTTGAAAGACTTTCTAGAATGAGTTGGGTATGCGGGTTAACCTTAGCATAGTATTTTACCCTCAGACTGATGGTCAGTTAGAGCAAACTATCCAGGTTTTGAAGGATATGTTCTGCGTGTGTGTGATGGATTTTGGTGGCAATTGGGAGCAGCACTTGGCTTTAGCAAAGTTTGCTTATAATAATAGCTACCATTCCAGTATCGATATCGCTCTTTTGGAGGCATTTATGGTAGGAATTATCGCTAGAGAGTGGGTCGGTTTGATGTTTCAAAGGTTAGACTGGGAGGTACAGACTTGCTTTATGAGTTATTAGATAGAGTTCAGATTTTTCAAGATAGAGTTCTAGCGGCTCAGAGTAGGCAAAAGTGTTATGCAGATGGTAGACTTTGTCCCTTGAGATTTGGTGTTGGTGATCGTATTTTCCTTTGAGTTTCACCCATAAAGGATATGATGAGGTTCAGAAGAAGGAAAAAGCTTATCCCTAGGTATATTGGTCCATTTGAGATTCTTTGTACCATTGGTGATGTGGCTTATGAGTTAGTTTGCCCCCAGCTTTATTGGTTGTTCATCTAATTTTTTATATTTTTATGCTTTGTCGTTATATTTTGGATGATTCTTATGTCATTAGTTGGGAGTCGATTCAGTTAGATGAGCAGTTGTTTTTTGTTAAGGAGTCGGTCTCCATTTTTACTAGGGATGTTAGACGGTTGCATTCAAGAGTTATTCCAGTGGTTAAGATCTAGTGGCGATAACGACCTGTAGATAAGGCTACTTGAGAGGTCAAGTCTGATATGCGTAGTTCTTATCCATAGCTCCTTATTCATTTAGGTATTTCTTTTCTTTAGTTTAACGATGAACTAGATTTTTAGTGATGGATGATGTAACAAACTGAAATTTGATTAAATATGTGAAAAATATGTTTTTGTGTGATTTGACTATTTTACCCCTCCCTATAGTGGCATTATGGTATTTTTGGGATGTGGGGTTTATTGGCATGATTTCTAATGCATTTTGGTGCAATTTTTATGATATTGTGATTTTTGGTGGCTTCAAGAGCCTTACTGTGGACTTTTGTGGTTATCTTTTGATTTGTGTGACAGATGGTTGAACGGATTGTGCTAACAGGTCTAAAACGTTGATTTTAGGGTGGTAACATGTTTGGTTTGGTTTATGGATTTCAAATCTCATTTTGACCAGCGGTTTGAAAAATTATTGGGGGTCAACTTTGTGAAAATTATGTCTTTTTCAAAATCTGATATCGTTATTGATTGTGTAGCATCAAATTTGAAAGGGTAGTATAGTTCATTTACATTCACGAGATTTTGGATGAATTTTGAGGGGCCCATGGGGACTTGAATTGAACCAAATCCCCAGCTGGCGCACCCATTTTTTGGTTAACCCATGATTGCAAACTAGGTGTCGCATCGCAACTGTATCAGCAGAGTTGATGCTGCGATCACAATCCTTGTCTGTGATTGTGACAACTTTGTCTGTCAGGGTACTATGATTGTGACACGAGGACTATGATCGCAGAACCTGGGTATATATATACCTGATTTCGTCATTTTTTTGCTATTTTTTTAGACTTGGAGCTTAGGTTTTTGTGGTTTTGAGCAACTTTCTGTATTTGTAAGCTTGGGTAATCTCCATTACACCCATTTCAACTAATTTCTTCAATATTTATCATTAGATTCTTGTTTTAATTTAAATTTTGTTTTAATTTGAATTTCAAAGTGGAAATTGGAGGTTTTGGGCTTGAAGACCCAAAACTGTATTTCTTCACGTTAAACCCCAAATTCACTCTTTTTCACTTGAATAATGTTCCTAATTCTATAATTACTAGTTTTCCCTCAATTTCATCTTCAAAATAACTTTGATTCTTGATTGTTAAATGGATTTCAAAGATTTCACCGGATAAAGTTTAAAATTGATTTTTCTTTAATTTGGACCTCATTTTTAACTCATTTTTTCTTGAGTTTTCAGATGTAGACTCCTAAAAACATGAGAATCATATTTTTTAAATAAAGTTAAGATTTTGCCCTTTTTTAAAAAAACTTATTTCGAGGGTCCGTTTTGACCACGAATTGAAATTAGGCAATATGGGTGTTGTTGGCTTTCTTTTGATGCAGAGATTCTATATTTTGATATTGAAGTTGTTTTTGGGTATGTTCATGAGGTGTAAGGATTTGAGATTGAAGTATAGCCGTCCAGCTTTGACACTCGAGATAGGTTATGGCTTAACTCTTTCAGACTGGGCTAGGTAGTTATTTGTATACAAAATGCATGTTAGGGGATGGGAACTAATCATAACACTGGTTATCTTAAATTATTTCTCCCGTGTAGGGTCCTATATGTGGTATAATTGTTGGTTTTGAGAGATTTGTAACATATGTAATTGTGTGAGGTCTTTTGTGATATTGATAGCCTTGTAGACATGTGAATAATTTGTATATTATTGATGAAAAAGTGTGTTGTGGTACCATGTGTGTATTGTGATGTATTCATACTTTATTGGCATATGAAATATGTAGAAATTCATGGATGGTTTGGTTGGAAATGTATCATTATGGTTGATTGTGTAAATACATCATGTGGTGGTTTTGGAAACACAAAATGTGATTATTTCTGAGCATTACATCCTCATATTATACTCATTCATGAAATATTGGTACCACCGTGGCAACACTTTTTCAAAATCCTCCTCGAGGGATGTACCAAGGAAGAGATATTGTGACACTTTATAAAACCCTTCCTAAGGGATGTGCCCAAGGAGGATATATGATATATGGATTTTATACGGGTTGACGAACCCCCATGATTTCTACATCGGGATGCTTTAGCTCCGTAGGTGTATATGGAGGTTGTGTGATGGTTTCGGAGGTTGTGTGACAACCTCGTGCATCATCATCATTCTCATTGTATTTACTTCATTATGCTTGTAATGTGATTACATTTCCATTTTGACTTGTTAGTTATCTAATTGTTCTATTTTTCCATACTTATAATTTATGATCTTGTGTATATATATTGTCCTTCCTTATTCTACTTGTATGTGTTATATCATATACTTCTGATCCTTTTTTATTTGTTGCAATAGATATGATATTATAGAACTATTAGTGTAAACGGTGTGAGCTACCATTGTAGAATATTTTCTTATTGCACGTCACTTGTCCTTAGTGTGTATTTTGTATGTCTTATTTTCTACTTTGCTCGGCTGGCCTATGATACCTATTAAGTACAAGTAGACCATACTCACTCTTATTGTATCCTTTAGGTGCAAATTCAGGTTTGGTGTACCCCACATTTCTTGACTCTAGCGATTGTTGGAGCTTTCAAGGTAGTGGATGATTTTCAGGTGCTCGGATGTCTGCTATTATCTTTCTCTATCATTAGACTATGTCTTTACTAGTTTTCAGAGACAAGGTTGTATTGATTGATTTCTTATGTATTTTATTTGGATTTGAGTTGTACTAGATACGTTCTTATACTATTGACATCAGGTTCTGAGAGTTATGATTGTATTATTGATTATATTCTTACCGTGTTTGTTATACATATATGGTTCGGCTTCGCTCTAGAAGCCTTACCTTGGGGGTATTTCTATCTTTTTCCCTTTGTGTATCAATTAGGTAATAGGCTTACTTGTCAAGGTACACCGCGACAAGTATCATCATGACCTTGAATTTTGGGTCATGACAGTGGGACTATTAAGGGCCAACTCAAACTAGATTGGACCTAAAAATCAATAAATTAGTTTAGAATTATGATAAAAGGAAGGATCGTGAAGAATTAGCAAAAATGATAGTTGTGGGTTGTTTGTCTTTCTCTTTTGCTTCTTCTAAAGCTTTTATTTATTATATTCAAGCAATTTATAATCCTATGTTTGAAGGTATTCCTAGAAATACTTGTCGGTCTAATATTTTTAGACTCCATGCACAATATGTTTATTATTTATTTGCATTATTATAAAATATTTCATGTAGAGTTGCTCTAACTTCTAATCTTGATCATGTTGTTAATAAAAATGACTATTTAACGATTACTTGTCATTGGGTAGATAGTAATTTTGTGATGCAAAAATGTATTTTAGCATTTTTGTATCATGAAGACCATAGACACACGACGAATTTATTTCTTAATCTATTATAAAAGGTGCAAGATATTATCATATTGAAAATAAAGTTTTGTGTATATTTTTTGATAATGCATCTAACAACAAGGCTGCTATTGAACTTTTAAAAGATAAACTTTTTCCACAATTATTCAAAATATTTTATGTTAAGTGTATTTTGCCATATGTATAATTTAATTGTAAAAGATGTCTTGATTTTTTTAAGCTTGCTATTGAAAAAGTTAGGCATGCAATTGGCTTTATTCGAGGAAATCATAGAAAAGTTAGACTTACAGAATTTAAAAGAAAATGTCAACAAAGTGGACGTAGATCGAGATTAATGCCTGGAGAAGTAGATACTAAATCGAATGTTACTTATGATTTTTTAAATACTTGTAATATTTATAAAGTCATTATTACTATGACTTTTAATCAATTTACTGGTGCTTTTCCTGAGTGTATGTTACATGATTTTAATTGGGATATGATAGATGATGTTGTTAATTTTTTGAGAAAATTTTATCTAGCTGTGATATAATTTTTTGTTGCTTATTATCCTACTATTTGTAATATTTTAGCTTATTTAATTGATATTTCTTTATTGTTTAACGATATAAGAATAAACAACGTTGTGAAGATGTTATTGCCATAATGGTTGATAAACTTAAAAAATATTTTTATCCGCTTTCCTCTATTTACTTGGTTGGTGCTACAATAAATTCATGTATGAAATATAACTCTATGTTCGAGTTTAATTCTATTATTTATTCTACTTTAGATGTACAACCTGAAAAAGAACATTCTTTATTTACAGCTATGTCTAATATGAACAATTACATCAGTGCAATGTACAATCATTATATTGATTTACTTGATAATGCTTTACCGGCATATATTACTCAAACTCCTGCTCCCCATCCTCCCGAGGAGCCATCATCTTCTACAAAAAAACACATAGTATTCCTGATTATGTTTTTAATTTACATGTTTGGAATAGGATGTCTCCTTCAACACATAGAATCGTTAGTCGGGAAGACCCTAGGTATTATCTTAGACAGCCTACAGAGGATCGTAGAGCAAGAATCAATGCACAGAATTGGTGGAAGAATAATGAAAGACACTATCCTGTACTTTCAAGATTAGCTAGAGATATATTGAATGTTTCAATCTCAACCGCTGCATCAAAGAACGTTTTTAGTCAAGGACAACAACAGCTTGGAAACAACCGACACTTACTGAGAGATAATGCTTTGAATGTTCTAGTTTGCCTTAGAGACTGGATTAGATCGAAACGAAGAAATCAAGAAATGCACGTGGAGCCGATAGAAGAACAAGATCTTGAAAAAATAATGACTTCGAGGGAGTACTCAGCACAATCAAAACCAATGCATGGCTTTGGCCCATTGATTTTGACAGTCCTCAGTCAGTTTTCATTAATATTAACATAAGTAAATTGAAAAAAATGATGCAAAATTTATAGAATTGTCAATTAATCATTTAATCTATTGAATTTTATATATTTCAGTTTAAGTATTTAACTTTGTGAAACTAGTGATGTAATTGTAATATTGTAACTTATAATTTTTTAATCATTTGTCATCAATCAAATACAAGGTTCATTCACTCTTTACATATTTTTTTTCATTTAAATTGAATATCTTATATGAATTAAATACTTTTAATATTATTATCAAACTTTACATAAACATAACAAAAATATATGATATATTGAAAAATAATGTTAGCAAATATTACTTATACTACTAGTATTGACATATAAAAATTCTATATGAGTTTAAGTAGTAAATGTTAATACTTGAGCATATTTAAGTATTATTCTTTTAAGAAGTATATGTTGTTGAATATTGTATGTATATATGTGTATATATTTTGTAAAGTAGTATAGTATATAAGGTAAATATGTTGTATGTAATTTTTGAAAGTAATATATATTGAATGTATATATGTACGTATATTTTTTAAAGTAGTATAATATGTAATGTATTTACGTTGTATGTATATTCTTAAAAGCATTACTTTAGGTAGTATATATTAAATGTATATATGTGTGTATATTTTGTAAAGTAGTATAATATGTGATGTATATATATCATATGTATATTCTTTTAAAGTAGTATTTTAATAGTATATAGTGAATGTATATATGTATGTATATTTTCTAAACTAGTATAATTTGTGATGTATATATGTCATATGTAAATTCTTAAAAATAGTATTTTTTTAAGTAGTATATATTGAATGTATGTATGTATGCATATTTTCTAATGTAGTATAATATGTAATGTATATATGTTGTATGTATATTTTTTAAAGTAGTATATTATGTAGAATATATTGAATGTATATATGTGTGCATATCTTTTTAAAGTTGTATAATACGTAATGAATATATACTATATGCATATTCTTTAAAATAGTATATTAAGTAGTATATATTGAATCTATATATTCTATTTTCTAAAATAGTATAATTTGTGATGTATATATATGTTGTATGTATATTCTTTAAAGTAGTATTTATGTAATATATAATGAACTTATATATGTCTGCATATTTTCTAAAGTAGTATAATACGTAATGTGTATATGTTCTATGTATATTCTTCAAAGTAATATTTTATGTAGTATATATTAAACATATATATGTTTGTCTATTTCCTGAAGTAGTACAATATGTAATGTGTATATGTTGTATGTATATTCTTTAAAGTAGTATTTTAAGTAGTATATATTGAATGTATATATGTGTGTATATTTTCAAAAGTAGTATAATATGTAATGTATATATGTTGCATGTATATTTTTTAAAGTAGCATTTTAAATAGTATATATTGAACAGATATATGTGTGTATATATTCTAAAGTAGTATAATATGTAATGTATATATGTTGCATGTATATTCTTTAAAGTAGTATTTTTAGTAGTATATATTGAATGTATATATGTGTGTATATTTTTTAAATTAGTAAAATATGTAGTGTATATATGTTGCATATATATTTTGTAAAATAGTATATACTGAATGTATATACGTATCTATATTTTCTAAAGAAGTATAATATATAATGCATATATGCATGTATATTTTTTAAAATAGTATAATGTATAATGTATAATGTATATATATTCTTTAAATTATTATTTACGTAGCATGTATTGAATGTATAAATATGTGTATATTTTTCAAATTAGTATAATACGTAATGTGTATATGTTGTATGTATATTTTGTAAAGTAATATATTAAATAGTATATATTGAATGTATTATGACTATATGTTTTCTAAAGTAGTAAAATATGTAATGTGTATATGTTGTATGTATATTCTTTAAAGTACTAGTATTTTAGGTAGCATGTATTGAATGTATATATGTGTGTATATTTCTAAAGTAGTATAATATGTAATGTATATATGTTGTATGTTTATTTTTTAAAGTAGTATTTTAAGTAGTATATATTGAATTTATATATGTGTGTATATTTTCTAAAGTCATATAATATGTAATATATATATATATATATATATATATATATATATATATGTTGTATGTATATTTTTTAAAGTAGTATATTAAGTACTATATATTGAATGTATATATGAATGTATATATTCTTTAAAGTAATATATGTTGAATATGCAAATTCAAATTTCAAGTTCAAAAACATACAAACTTAGATAATTTGATAAAATTGCATGCTTAGATATTCTTAAACATACAAACTTAACTTAAAATTGATAAAACTACATAACTAAAATTCAAAAACATCCAAACTTAAAATCTTAATTTGATAAAATTACATAAATAGAAATTAAAAGAACAAACTAAGCTGTCCTAACTAACTCCTAGTCAACTATAACATTGTGTTGTATCTTCAAATGCCTAACTAAAGTACCCTTACCACAATTATGATAAGTACTATTACATAAGTTACATTGAAAATGTCTACCATCTAATCGATTAAAATAAAGACATACAAAAATTATTCCAGCAGGTTGTTAGAGTGGTGATGGAGGTGGAAGAGAATTATGATTGTTGGGGTGGTGGTGGAGGTGGAAGTGGAAGAAAATTATTATTATCCGTGGAAGATGATATTTGAGAGTTGAAAAGTTAATATGGATAAAAATTAGAAAGAGAACGAATGGGGATTGTATGATAATTTAGAGGAATAAAGTGGTGTTATTTACAGATTGACAAGTGTGAATATTTAATTTAGAATGTTAGATTTTGGAAAAGCTAAAAATCTTGAAATTTTAATTTCAATTTTCAAACTTGAATTGGCTCCAAGTTGAAGGTTGAAAGTTTAATCATTTAATGGTTCACTTGAATAATTAAACATTGAGATTTCAAATTAAATTTTTAATTATAAAATTAAACTTTCAAATGTCAAATTTGATATTTGAAAATTCCAAATTCAAATTTCAATACGCTTTTTAAAAAAAAAAATTAAATCCAAATATTTCAATTTCAAAAAAACACTCAAAAATCCATTGTATGTATAATCTTTTAATTATTTAAGTATTATATATTGTTGATTTATAATACGTATATTCTTTTTATTAGTAATACATTGAATGTAACATGTGTGTATATTTCTTAAAGTAGCCTAAATATTATATATTGAATGTCTATTAAAAAAAATAATCAAATTTGATTTAGGCTTTTTTTATACGTTATGGGGTGGTAAACCGACCCATTAAGACCTGCCAAAAAGCTATATGGGCTGGTTTTGGGCCGTTAGTGACATATTTACTGTGAGGCCCGGCACGGATTGGCCAAGTAAGCGAGACGACTAGATTGAGTCCGATAAAATAAACAGGACCGATATCGAGTTGACCCAGACCGGCCCAGTATACACCATTATTTAAAATTGAAAGTCACTATTATATAGCTAGGGATAATAGTTTTAATATAATCTCATTTAACTAGTAACTAAAATTTTAAAACCAAAAACCAAATTGATAGCCAAATAAAAATTTTCAAAAAACTATTTAAAAATTGTTAACTCAATAACTTGATACTGACCAGTAACATATTTTACTATTCAATTTATCGATTAAACCAATTTTCGCATACCGTAAAGGTTTCCTTTTGCTTAGCTTTGACCAATCTGTATTCATAAATTATGGGAAATAACAACTTAATTGATGTGGTCAAATTTGCTTTCTTATATGTTCATTGTACAGAAAATGTACTGCTGCCAGGACCGGAAAGACACATGTTGTTACCATTTGGTCTTCGCATTGTGTGAATGACTTGGTTGAGAAATATACTGGTAGTCTATCTACCAAGCAGTTATGTATTCTTAGCTTCAGCTTATTCCTTAGTCCTACAATGTAATGATTTGCTAATCTTAATAATCATTTATTATTGCATCAGGGTCAATCAACATTCTTCATGCAAGAATCAGAGTGTTTAGATTATACAGTAGATCCAATTTACTTGAGATTGAGGTGTAGCTTATAATAATTGCTTTAAGTTTTGCTTGTGAATAAAGTTCATCACAAAAAAGTGAATTCCATGTTGTTGAATTGAAGATCTCAATGATTAGTTTGCCTTTTCGAGTGTTGATTCTAAAACAACACATTTTTTTATTCCAACAAAAGTATAATCACCTTGGGTAGCAGAGACAAGGAACTTATTAACAGAAAAAGAAATAGGGTTGAAACATGAGTAAGTCCTAGGAGATATTTCCAGGAATATGTGGTGATGTTTTAATCTGTACCCTGTAGCATGGTCAAACTAAATTAGTTGGGTGTATGATAGGTGATGTATTTTTAGGCATTAAAAGTTCACTAATTAACCATTTGTATATACTACCTTTGTTTGTGACACTCATCACTAAGGGTGTTAAGTGGGCCAGGCCAGGTCAACCCGAAACCAACCCATTAAAATTAATGGTTTGTGGGTCGGGCCGAGCCGGGTAGGAGTTAAGTGGGCCGGGCTGATTTTAGGTTAAACAGTAAAATTTTTAAAAACAATCCTGACCCGGTCCACTTAACCCAACCCGGTCTAACCCACCTAAACCTGGTCAAACACGAAGATAAAATCTCCCTTCATTATGAACGCAATGGCGGAGCCACAATCGCAAAAAGGTAATTGGATTGAGTCAGGTCGAAGTCCCTTCTATGCGAACGGAACAGAGGTGCTGCGAACGCGAAGGCCCGAGTTGACTGTATTTATGAGATACTGTTTACTAAATAGTATAAAAACTCAATTTTATGTTTTTTCTCCATTTTTTGGACCTTTGAGCTTTAGGTTTGGGAGATTCTTGAGGATTTCTTCACCATTTGAATTTGTGTAAGATTCAAAACCTTATTTCCATTATTGTTTATTGCTTATATCCCCTAAAACACCTTAAATCATGATTTCAAATGGAAAATTGGGGCTTTTTTCAGTAAAGTTTAAAAAGAATTTTTCTTCAATTTAGACCTCAATTTTAATCGCTTTTTGCATGGTTTTTATCTTATAGACTCCTATAAACTTGGATAATATGTGTTTTAAAATATTATTTCAATTTTATCCCTTTCATTTTTGAATTCATTTTGGACCCAACCTGAATATGAGCAATATGGGTATTGTTAGCTTTTTTTGTAATGTGTAGTGCTATATTTAAATGTTGTAGTTTATTCTGAGATCTTTTGCGAGGAAAAGACTTCGGGTTGAAGTACTTTAGACCGGGATTTAATTGTTTCTAAGTAGGTTATTACTTCACTTTTTTCATATTGAGTTGGGTAGTTAATAAATAAGTAAAGCATGTTATGAGTTGGGGTAAATGAGTATGGGGTTTACATTTTGAGATTATTTTTATTGTTTTGTATGAATATGGGAGCTTATATTCTATTGTTGTTGACTTGTGATATCTGATATTGTGTATCGCCTGTGTAAGGGCTTTATTTGATAGTATTGGCCTAATTTGTGTATATGAATGTCTTTAATCTAGATATGATACCCGCGCGGGGCTTGTTTTGCTATTTAGGCCTTATTTGACTATTGGTTGCCTTTATCATGATAAAAATACCCTAGCTAGGGGTTGATATGGTAGTAATGATGTATCACATGCATATTTATTTTGATGGTGCCTAATTGGAGTTGATGATATGAATTATGGATATATTAAATTGATTTTGAGCTCACTTCTATATATACATTTTGGATGGATCGGATATCATAATATTTAGAGGATTTGTAATGACCCTCCAAGTTATTTTCTATATTTTTGCTGATTTTTACCGTTTAGACCTTTCCTATAGGTGCTCTAAGTTATTTATAACTTTTCAGAACTGATAGTTTGATTACTAGGTAGTTCATTTGGTTTTTAGAGCCAATTCCCTATTTTGAAGCCTTTGCTGGTTTAAATTAGCTACCAGATGAAAAATCGAGTTAAACGACCTCATATGTCAATTCTGACAATTCCAACAACTCCAAAATGTCAATTTTAGGTTAGGTGGATCCTTGGTTTGGGTCCCAAGGCTTCCAAACTCATTTCGGTTTATTGAACGAAATTTAAGAAAATGACACATGGGTGTGGGATCCACTTTTCATCGAAAAAATCTGTAATACCCCATATTTCCCTAAATTAAATTAACCCTTAATACATGGGTTACCCAATAAAACTTTTTCAAAATACTTAGTATTTTTCAGTTTAGAGCTTACCGATGCGTAGAAAATTCAGCCAGTTTTCCAACAATATAAAATTTGCTCAAATCTAATACCCGGGTGAAGAGTTAGGGCCATTTTCATAAGGTAGTGTGCCAATTTGTCCATTAACGAGTCGCGGAGGCCAGCCAAATGGCAATGGTCACTTTTCAGTGTTCCATCGCGATATTGTCGCATCACGCCAAGCCCTCAATTCACAATTTTCCATTTTCCAGCAAAGCTATGCGATGTCACCGTGTCGTGGTAAACTTCCAGGTCGCATCCAGTGTGGCTACGCGATACTACCGCGTCGTAACAATAGACATTTTCCCAGTTGTCAATTTCCAGAGACATGGTGTGATATCGCCGCATCGCGCCAGCATGCCAAATTAGGATTTTTCAGTTAATTCCGAGTTTTAAATCCAAGGGTTTTTAAGTACTTTTCCCTCACCCTAGTCAGCCTAAACACGTAATTAAGCCCTAAAAGAGCACAAATTGCTTATTATTTCACTATTTTTCCAAGAATCAAAACATTCTCTCTCAAGATACAAAACCCTAGCTTCAAGAAATCAGAACAAAGCTCAAGAATTTTTCCAAGAACCCTCAATAATTAGCATTCCAAGAAATGTTAGGTGTTCATCTATGGGTTCCTTTCACCCATAGAGTCCACAAATCCATTTTTAAGACTACAAGATTGTTGATTATGAATTTCATGCTTTAAATTGAATTGAATTCATGTTCATGTTATTGTTGGGTCTCAGTCCATGATTAAATTACAAGCTTTCATGAAATTAATCATTTTATGCGTTGACTCACATGATTTTCATGATAAATCCTTCAATTTTCAAGTTGGTTGATGTAGCCATGATAATTATATATGTTGATTATTGTATAACCTAAGCATGCTCCTCTTGTGTTTGATAAAATGCCTATGTGAATGAAATAGTGCCATTATAACATGATAACATGTATTTCTCATTCATGTACAAGTTAATGCATTACAAGTGTTTGATGAAATCCCTCTATGAATGAATTATGATCAAGTGAACATTGTTATGTTACTCAAGATTATGTTATACCTTTCTTTTATGCTATACCTTTCTTTTATGCTATTGAGTCCTGGAGATATTTAATACCCGATAATTTAGCTATATACCTAGAGCCAGCGTCAGTTACAGAATAGTACCAGTCATGTCCCAATCAGTAGAATCCAGTCAGTTACAAAACTCAAGAAAACTCAGTAAACTCAGTATTAGTCCAGTCCAGTTCAGTATACTCAGTTCAGTGTATTTTAGTTGGGAGTAGAATTCAACACCGAGTAAACCCAAGGATGGGGACATACCTGTCAGTAGAGGGTGTGATCCTTAGAAGCAATCCTTGTATTCTAGAACTACATGGCCAGAGTAGGTTGAGCCATCAAACCTTCCAGTTGAGGGTTGATAAGGTGCTTTACCTACCAATAGAGGGTACCACCGTTCTCGTTTAGGGCACCTGCCAGTAGAGGGTAAGTCTTTAGTGTCTTTATTCGTAGCACAGTATTGACACCATTCCAACTAGGGTCACAGGTAGGACCCCAACTCAGTTATCTTATTTGGGGCATGTTGGTTAGATGATTACCTCCCACAGTTTCAGTTTCAGTTTTCTGAATAGAACGCAGTTCAATTCTACAGAATCAGGACTATCAGATACAGTCAACCGGTATTAGTAACTCAATTATCAGTAACTTCAGATATTAGTTACTTAGTATTAAAACTCAGGACTTAGCTTCAGACAAGCTCAGTCACAATATTTATTTATATTCACAGTAGGGCATACTCGGTATTTACAGAGTATCAGTTATCCATGTACTCTCATGTTCAGTTACTCTATATCATTCAGTCAGTTATTGTTCATGCATATGAACCCTTGCATTCAGCCTTACCTCATCTATCATACCAGTACATTCCATGTACTGACGTATACTCTTTCTTTGTACTATGACATCTCATATCATAGGTTCGGACGCTCAGGTTTCCGACCGCGCATAGACAGATTCAGATTCAGATTCAGCCTGTAACCCCCTGAAAATGGGTCCCGAGATGTCACACGGTGCTTAGGACCACAAGTGATCCCAAGCTAACTCATGAGCTGGCATACTGATAAGCAACTGAATAAACATGTATAAAATGATAGAGTTAACTGTGAGAAAACATAACCATCATGGAATTTGAGAAAAATACAATACTAGTACACTTGTACATTCTGATAAAATTTGAAAAGAGGGACTAAATTACATAACTGACTCTAACTGACATCTGTGAAGCCTCTACTATACTAACTATGGATAGCTGGGACATGACCCCCAACTATCCTAAATCAACACGAGTAAATAAATAAAATAAAATAAAATAAAATACGGCTCAAACTATATGACTAACTCGAGCCCTTGAATCAAGAGGACTCATCACCTACTGACTGGAAGCTGCAATCTATCTGAATATGGTATGTGTGCTACAACTAAACTGATACCAACATTATGAGATAATGTAGCACATAGACATATATGTGGATCAGTACTTTGAGGATGCACTGAGTATATGGGGGTGAATGCATAAGTAAAACATCATCTTATCATCATAATTTATAAAACAATGCATGTTAATTGTAAATGACTAACATAAGATGGAATATCTGAAATACTAAAATATATAGCAATAAGGAGTAAAACACACTTTGTAAATCTCGTGAACCATAACATTTAGTTTCGAAAGTTGTACTTGTATTTTCTCTTTAAATCATATTATCTAAGTATAAAAAGGACTCACTCTTTAAATCTGAAATCTGAAACTAATATCTTTCTGCAAAGCATAATCTGAGTAAAATTTATGAGCCTTTACACTTAATTTTTCTAAAAGCTTTTCTGTAAATCTTTTTCTTTAACTAGCAAGGAAAATACTTTAAAAGGTTTTTGTAAAGGAAAACACTTATCTTAATGATTTAAAATAATAGACTATTTTAAGAGTAGGAGCATCTTTTGGGAGGTTCTTCTAACCGACATACACCATGTGAGCATCCATGGAGTCCCACGTCTAGCCCCTGTTGGGTAGGGTTGTTCTACCCTTTCCATCGGGATAGAACTTTTATCCTAAGTGATCACAATCAAAGTCATCCATGTAAAAGTGGGAATAATCTTAATCCTACAGCGGCACGTAGTTTTGGGTTATGAAACCATAGTAACTTACCCATCTTGGTGCTAAATACTACTCCCATTCTTATGCTAAAAATCTTAAGAAGTCCACTTCAAAAATAGCACAAGGGTTTACAAGAAAACCAATTATGCTCTTTCATTTCTTCAAATCTCAAATCATATGAAAAAAGTGGATTCTTTCTCTTATCTCAAGACCAAAAAGTCAAATCTTTATCAAAATCTGAGAATAATGTCATCTGAGAGTGGTCATAGCACAAATAATCTCGAAATAGAAATCTTAATTAGGGCATAATGATCCATGATTCAATCTTATGTCAAACATCTTAAAATTCATGCTTGATAATGTAATCATTTATAATTCATCATAAAATCAGAAAATTTCAGCAATATGCATGAAAATATGAACAAAATCATGGAATGCAACTTCTAAATCATTGGGAATATCATAAACTTGTAAATAACACTAATGGGTGTAAATCCTAATTTGAATTTCATGGAGAATCACATAAAAATCATTAAAAGTTGAATTTAAAACAAGCTTTAGGCACAAGGATGAAAGGATTATCCTTGTTCATACCCCACATACCTTAATTGATGATCGTTGATGTTAAAACTTGAATCTTGGATCTCTATTGGTGCTTTGAAGATGAATTTTTAGAGTTCTTGTATTGGGAATCCTTAATCTTGAATTTCTTCATAGAATTAATGAAGGAATTTGGATTTCTTCGAGAAGGAGCTTTGATGATCTAGGGTTTTATTTTGAGAAAAAAGTGATGAAATAAGAATAAAGTGCTTGGGTGTAAGCTTAATGATGTGTTTTGGATGGATTGGGGGCTGGTTAATTCACCAAAATACCCTTTTTAAACTCCTAAATGGAACTGGAAAAATGACCCAAAAAAATTTGCTGGGCCACCGTGATGCGCCACTATCGTGGTGGCTCACTAGAAAAGGACGAACGGGAACTGGGCGCGCACCACAATGTGCCACAATCGCGGTGCCCCTTGGATTACCATTTTGGCCCTTGGCACGATGTGCCAACATTGTGAAGTCTCACTGGAATGGGACAATTGGGAAAATGCGCTTGTCCACGATGTGGGGCTATCGCGGAGGGCCACTGGAATTTGGAAATTGCATATTTTGCCTTCTCCGTGGTGCACCAAGTGCCCAGGTGGCACACTATCAACTTAAAAATGCTCTAACTTCTTAACCGAGTGTCGGATTTAGGTGAATTTGGTATCGATGGAAAGCTTATTCAATTTTTCACATAATAAAAAGTCAAAATCTTGAAAATACCACATGAAATAAATGGTATTCATCTTTGAATCAAATTCTTGACATTGTAGAGATGAATTTAAGCTAGGAAAAGTGCGGGGTATTACACAACCAGCAGTGTCATATTTAGTAGTGAGTCCTCATCTATCAAGGATATTTTATTATTTTAGTTTCTTAGTAGATGTAGTATTTTTAGTAGATGGAGTTAGTTTGGGGATTTTCCCATCAACTCCACATCCAGACGGTTCAGTTTAGAGGCTTTTCAAACTAGACTTTCAAACAGTATTGAGTTTTGCAGATTATTATTTCAATAATATTTTTTATCAGTATTTTAGATGTTTTGAACCTTATGGAATTTCAACCTATTTTTCATATTTATTATAGTATTATTATTGTGCTCACAGCAGATATCAGTCACGGGTTAGCTTGTGGTCCTTTGGGGTCGTAAGCACCGTGTAGTGTCCGAGGTACAGACTCGGGGTGTTACAAACTTAGTATCAGAGCCTAAGGTTCAACAGAGTCTTAGGGAGTCTGAAAGACGCATCAAGTAGATTCTTGTACATGGGTGTGTAGCACGCCAAATTTATGGACAGGAGGCTATGAGATACTTTAGGAAAAGTTTCCCTTCTTTCAGTATCCATATTATCCGAGTGAGCATGAGCTCAAGTTAAAATCTCAGTCTAATCCATTTATTCCTTTTATTTACAGAACATGGCTCCCAAAAAGACTGAGTAAAAGAGAACCGGAAACCAGTCAGCACCTCAGCCCATTCAGGCAGATCCCCTGGGTGAGCATGTCTCCCATGCAGAATTCAAAGTTGCATTCACTACTTTAGCCAATTTTGTAGCAGCTAAGAATGAACGGCCAGCTATTGTTCAAGCCAACCCAGTGTCCAATACTGCTGCATCCAGGATTCGGGACTTCATCCGAATGAATCCTCCCATATTCTCAGGATCTAAGTCAAAAGAGGATCCATAGGAGTTCCTCGATCAGGTTCAGAAATTCACAGATATTATGGGAGTGACTTCCAGTGAGAGTGCTGAGTTAGCTGCCTATCAACTACAAGATATATCTCATATGTGTTTTAAGTAATAGAAGGTATATAGGGGCACAGATGCAGAACCTATAGAGTGGGAAGAGTTTGCTACTGCTTTTCTAGATAGATTTTTTCCCTTAAAACTGAGAGAAGCCAAGGTGTTAGAGTTCATCAATCTCAGGTAGGGCAGTATGAGTGTGAAAGAGTATTCCCTCAAGTTTACTAAATTAGCCAGGTATGCTCCCCATGTAGGAGCAGACATAGGTCCAGAATAAGAAAGTTCGTATCTGGGGTGTTAGATAGTATGGTTAAGGAGTGCAGAATTGTGATGTTGATCAAGGAGATGGACATATCTAGACTCATGGCCCATGCTCAGTAGATAGAAGATGCTAATAATAGAGAGAGAGATACAGAACAATAAAGTTAGAATAGGTATCTTCAATTTTAATCAGCTTAAGTTAGAGAGTGGTAACCGTTCCCAGTTTCACCCAAAATCTTCAGTTCCAGCTCCGTTCTCAGCCAGTGCTCTAGTACCTAAGTTCATAAATGGTAACAAAAATAGGGTGCGAGGCTCTAAATCTCAGGGCAGTGCCAGCAGTGCTCGAATAAATCCTCTTTGTCTGACATATGGCAGAAACCATCAGGGTGTCTGCAGAGCTAGTAGTGATGTTTGTTTTGAGTATGGAAAGCCAGGCCATAGAGTTAGAGATTTTCCTCAGTTGGGTTCTCAGGGTTGGTATAATCATCTTTCAGCTTAGTCAGGTCGCCCAAATCAGCAGGGTATAGCTTCTAGTGTCACCAGTGGGCAATGCCCAAACATGCTCTATGCACTTCAGTCCAGACAAGATCGGGAAAATTCTCTTGATATGGTAACCGGTATGTTACAGATCTTCTATTTATATGTTTATGCCTTGCTAGATCTAGGAGATTTTTTATCTTTTGTAACTCCTTATATAGCCATTAACTTTGGAGCCAGTCCAAAAATCTTAGCAGAACCTTTCTTAATTTCTACCACAGTAGGTAAATCTATCATAGCGCGATAGGTATATAGGAACTGTATAGTTATGATATCTCAAAAGGTTACTTCAGTAGACCTTATAGAGCTAGAGATGGTGGATTTTGATATCATTCTCGGCATAGATTAGCTTTATTCATGCTATTCCTCCATTGATTGTAGAAACGGAATAGTTTATTATGAGTTTCCAAATGAACCAGTCCTTAAATAGAGGGGTAGTACCACAACGCTTAGGGGTCATTTAATTTCATACCTTAGAGCGAGAAAAATAATATCCAAGGAATGTGTCTATCATCTTGTACGAGTCAAAGACTCTAGTTTAGAAACTCCCAGTCTTGAGTCAGTTCCAGTAGTAAATAAATTCTCAGATGTGTTTCCCAAAGATCTTCCCGGAGTTCCTTCCGTTAGGGAAATAGACTATGGAATAGACCTTCTTCCAGACACTCATCCTATATCTATTCCGCCATACAGAATGGCACCAGCAGAACTCAGAGAGTTAAAAAAATAGTTTAAGGATCCCCTAGATAAGGGATTCATCAGACCCAGCATTTCCTCGTGGGGTGCACCAGTCTTATTCGTGCATAAGAAAGACAGTTATCTTAGAATGTGTATAAACTACCGTCGTTTGAACAAAGTCAAAGTCAAGAATAAGTACCCACTTCCTAGAATCGATGATATATTTGACCAACTTCAGGGTGCTAGTTACTTTTCTAAGATAAACCTTAGATCAGGCTATCATCATAGAATGTGACATTCCAAAAACAACTTTCAGAACCTGGTACGGTCACTTCGAGTTTCTAGTCATATCCTTTGGTCTTACAAATGCCCCAGGAGCTTTCATGGTTTTAATGAATTGCGTGTTCAAGAAGTACTTGGACATATTCATTATAGTCTTCATCAATGACATTCTTTTCTATTCCCATAGCGAGAATGATCAAATAGATTACCTCAGAATCATACATTAAACTCTCAAAACTCATCAGTTGTTTACCAAATTTAGTAAGTGTGAATTTTGGCTAAGGTTAGAGCATTCCATGGTTATATTATTTCTGGTTATGGCATTAGAGTTAATCTTTAAAAGACCAAGGCAGTGAGAAACTAGCCTAGACCTATCTCTTAATCCAATATTTAGAGTTTTATGGGTTTAGCTGGCTATTATCATCAGTTTGTTGAAGGGTTTCATAACCATCAGAATTCAGTACTTCAGTACCAGTCTAAACCTCAGTTATCAGAAACTAGTATTCAGTCCTAGCTATAGTCTTAGTTATAGTTACAATCTCAATTACTATCTTAGCTACAATCTCAGTCCCAGTCGTAGCCCAGTAATCAGTTCAGTAACTTAATTCAGTTTTTGGTTTATTTGACCATAGCATACAATTATCAGTTACTCAGTTGTCAGCCTTCCAGTACCTTAGTTTACAAGACTATTCCAGAACCGTATTGTACTCCTAGTGTTGCATTCTCAAATAATACAGTTACCATCAATTCATACTCAGTTATCTCATGTCACTCAGTCAGTCCTTATCTCCTATGCATAATGCTCTGTAGTTGTAGTCCAGTTATTTAAGACTAAGTATAGTTCCGTCCTACAAACCCAGTATTCAGCTATCAGTCACTCAGTTAATTAGATAAGTTAGTATGTTTAGGCATTCATGCCCAGTACTCATGCAAATATTTTCAGTAGTCTAAGGTAAAGAAGAAGTACTTCAGTTAAGTATAAGTTTTCAGTATGAGTTAGATCGATCAGCCAGTAATTCAGTTTAGCAATCAGGCAACAACTTCATATGGTGTGGTTTATCATCTTTCCACCTAGTCCTACTATCAAAAATCTTAGGAATATAACTATTCCAAGATAGAAAGTCCCAGTAGTTGCAAGATCAGCTCAGTTCATATATTATGTCTCAGTTTCAGATCCCAGATATCTAGTCATGATTTAGTTCGTAGGTGCCCTGTGCATTATCCCAGTTTTCCTCAGTATCTCAGTCAAGTCAGTATTCTTCTAGGGACATAATGTTCCAAGGGGAAAATGCACTATAACCCCCGAGCTATTATGCCCTAAACCCTTCAATTTCTCTTCGCATAACAAATCCAGTTGGGAGTTATGGGTACCCATAGGTTGACCCTCTAGCTCCAATATCAGTCATAAGCCATGTACTCAATGGCTCAGTTCAGTTCACGATACCTAGTCCATATCACATATTATAGACTTAGCCATGTTCTCATGATCTTGTTCATATATGTTCAGAAAGAATCTCGAGATGAGGTCAGAAAATTTCGTATGTTTGAAAATCTCTCCCATAAAGAGAGTGAAGAGGTTCAGCAAGAAGGAAAAGCTCAGTCCCTGGTATGTCGGTCCCTTCAAAATTCTCAGTCGCTTTGGCAAAGTAGCTTATGATCTTGAGTCGCCTTCAGATCTAGCTTCAATGCATTCGATCTTTCATGTCTCCTTTCTTAAGAAATTCATAGGTGACCCAGCAATCGTAGTCCCTATTGAGGGTGTAGACATTCAGAACAACCTCTTTTTAAAGAGATTCCAATCGAAATTCTTGACAACTAGATTTGCAGACGGAGGAACAAAGAGGTCCCTCTAGTCAAAGTTCTTTGGTAAAATCGGTCCGTTGAGGGAGATACTTGGGAAGAAAAAGTAGACATGCGATCCAAGTACCCTTACCTCTTCTCCGCTAATCCAGACTCAGCCCAAGATTATAGCTTTCCTTAAGCTTATTCAGTTTCATATTCAAATTTCAATTACAAACCAGTTTCATGCTCAGATTTCCATCATAAACTTGGTATCAAATACCATTGCATATTCAGTCACGTGTTCATACATCAGATCAGTCATGTATTCATGCATCAGATATGCATTCTCCTTATGAGAAACTCAGTTTATCATAAATACTAGTCATGCATTCGTGAATCAGTTTAGTCATTAAAACATGCATCAAATATGTATGCTCAGTTTAATAAAATAGGCTGATCAGTCATGTCAGTCATGTAATCATGTTTCAGTTGTTCATGTTTAGTGTGTACTTCAGTTACTATTCCTTCCCTCTCAGTAAGTCCCATTTAAGGATGAATGTTCCCAAGGGGGAGATATTGTAATACCCTATATATTTCAAAGTTAGAAAATGAACCATTATTCCTACGTATGAAACCTCCTATCTTGTGATTCATATTTGAGTACATGACTTACAATGCGTATCTTAGTGAGAAAGTGAGCTTATGATATGTTAAGCGTATTCATAAGAGTCACTTGAAGTAAGGCAAGCCAAGATCTTCTGAATCCATCAAGTTTTAGTGTTTAATTTCGCAACAGTCATATTTGAACGAGCATAAATTGATGTATATGTGTTATTTTGGCAGATTTATACCCACCAAATTGTATATGATCGAATTATCTTTCTAACAATACCAATTTTACCAAAATCTGACACCCGAGCAAGAAGTTATGGCTTTGCAAAGTGCAGTGTGTCACCTAACAAATCGCCTAAGGCTACTGGAATGGTTATGCCATAAGTTGTGCGACGCACAACCTAACTTATGCCATAAGTTGTGCGACGCACAACCTAACTTATTCCATAAGTTGTGCGACGCACAACCTAGATTACGCGATAAGTTGAGCGCCGCATATCTTATGACCCAAGTGACGTAAACACCCTATTTTTTGAGTTATTTTAAGGGAAGAATGGATATTTCCCACCCCTATATAAGCCTATAACATGGGATTTAGTCCCTATTCAACTAAAATATAGTCACTACTCTCAAAATTCTCTCATGAACAAGTTAGGGTTCTCAATTGGGGATTCAAATTCAAAAAAATTCCACCGTAAATCTTCGTAGAATCACGTACTAAGGTATGCATAGTATTCATTCATGGATTCATTTCATCCATACGGCCCAAGAATCAAGTTTTAAACATCGCCCAAAATGCTTGCCAGGGCGTAAATCCTCGAATGCAAATAAAAATATTTTTGCCTCTTCTTTTGAACAAGGAGTGAATCTAGTGAGGTTGTTGAGGGAAATTATGTGTAGTCATTGCTGAAAATTTTTGTAATAGGGTAATGAGCCTGGAGTTATGTAACGTTTGATAGGCTTAGTAGAGTCGATTTTGATCAAACGTTACATAACTTCTTGCTTGTTAATTTATCAAATTTGTTGAGCAAACTGCATTGAGAAACGCTCGATAAAAGTGTGTTGTTCAACTGTTGGAACCATATCTTCAATGTACATCAATATATTTTGACCTAAAACAAATACAACGACCCTCCATATATCCTTTAAAGCTTCTGAAGAAAGAGTTCTGTAGGTCTTCTTCAATGCCACAACTTTGAATGTGGTGTTCCTGATCAAGCTTACAAGAGATCAAGAACTCTTGACCAACTTTGAAGACGGCAACGAAAAGCTTGAATACAGAACTAGTAAGCTGGAGGCAAGCTTGAAAATTATAAGAATTCACAAACTAGAGCAAGCCTCTGATCTTCTCCAAGAAATGTTGAAAGCATGCTAAGGCTATAAAATACAATCGATTATAGCCATATTGCTATGGAAGTGATGATACTCAATTTGCCTTTCAATCACGTTTGTGGTTCCGATAAGGTCAACAAAAATCGACCTAATCGGAACCACAAACAAGAAGGCATGGGATGCAATTTAAAATTCAGAAGTTGCCGTCTTAGCTTAGATTCTTTACTTTAACTGCAGTTTCCATTGGCGCAAGTTTTCTAGACTTAATTTACATCATGTAAACCCTCGATGCGCTTAAGGCTACTTTCTTAGTCTTCTACTATTTTCTATCTAGGTGATAATCCCGACCACGCTACCTAGTCGTTGCTCCCTAGCAAAGTGACTATCTGCACTATTTTTCTCTTAGAGAGACAACAAATGAATTTATATTATCGGATACACTTTCATATTTGCACTTGATACACATTTCTTATGTTTTAAGATAATTTCATCGGCTAGATTCACTAGAAGTTGCTTTCTACCCTATGTCTCTTCTTCAATTAGCTCTCAGATGATATAGTCTTTCATCAACCATCCATTTTCCCTCAAAGGTATTCTTCTACCGCACCTACTAGCATATACTCATCACCTCGAGCAACCCAACCATATAAATTTGGGCTAGGGCAATAACTATATTGGTTTTTCATTCTTTGTAGATGTAGTGCTAGGCTTCAAAGGCCTTCTCAAAGTCCAATGCACCCTAAAAGTTAGTCTAATTGCTATTGAATCTCTCTACAATTACATCAAAACTAGATCCCTTCATAATGCTTGACAAATAAACATGATCAACAACCGATATTAAATCTTAACAGGGTATCAAAACCATATTCATGGTCCTTTAGCCTTATCAGTTCGTACCTACCAAACTTAACTGTAAAATTGTAGATATCTTATTTGAATGATCTATGACTAATTGGTAAAAACAACATTCACAAAATTAGTGTACTCTATGTTTGTTTCCACAATAACCTTATCAATAATACATACCTCCCACATATGAAGTGGTTCTATCTGCATGCAGTTTATTCCAATGAACCCATCTTACTGCAGCCTCCTGTGATAGTCGGGCAAAAGTTGATCAACTTTCAGTTTCTTATATCTACAAAGAAGAGGAAAAAATTAATGTCACAGAAAGAACATTATCCATCTGTTGTAATAGATGTAGAGTATGTTGTATCTGATGAGGAGTCTATTGTATCAGATGAGGAGTCTGTTGCATCAGATGTGGAGTCTGATGCAATATATGTGGATTCTATTGCAATAGATGTGGAGTCTATTGGAATACATCTAACCAACATTGTTGGTGGTTTGATTTATTACAAAAGTTGCTCCGTCTGTTGCAACATCAACAAAAGCATAAACTACAAAGAAACAATAAATAAAAATATCAACGACAAAGAAAACAACAATATTTTTCCAACAGCATCATCAACAACAAAGAAGCAACATCCTATGTTCCAACACCATCAAAAACACCACACCACAAGTTCCAATAATGCCAACCCCACTACCAACATCAATAACAGCATCAACAACAAAGAAACAGATAAAATACATACAAAAAAATGATACTACCAACAAGACTTTTAAGCTTCTCCCAACAGATGACTTTTTTCGCATATTGTAATAAAAATTCTCGGTTCGTTTATGCAATAATTAAAAGTTTTTTTAAATTTTTTAAATAAATATGATATGGGTAAATAGTAATTAAATAAAAAAACAGATGTAAATAACTTGCAAAGAAGAAAAAGAGAATGATAAAGAAATAGTGAACCATAGCTCAATGTTAAAAAGGGATCAAAACAATATTTTTAGTTGAAAAATCTAAGATATGGATTGGTTTAGATCTGAAAGATCTTTACGAGAAAGAGGAGAGAAAAAAGGTTGTGATAACCCTAAAAAGGAGAGAAAGAAAAAATGAGAGATAAATAAAATAAATTTAGGGCTGAAGGAGAGATAAGATAATTCTAATTTCTAGAGGTACTACCCTTAATCGTAAATGACTAAACAAAGTGTATTCATTCAAATTTATATTTTTAAAGCATAATTAATAAGTCTAATTTGATAAAATAAAACCCTAATTAATATTTTCTTAATGGGTGTGCCAAGTCAATATAGGTCAACTAATATGAAACGGAGGAAGTATTAGGGGTTTCAATAATCATTAATAAATATTCATTAATAATTTGAGGAGCACGAGGAAGAAAATGGGTGACATTGAAAAGACAAGACAAGACTACTCAATAAGATTTTTGAGTTATCTAAGAAATATTTTTTACCGCCTTTAGTAGTACTACTTTATCTACTCGGACATAAACTTGCTTTAAAATTAAAAGAAAAAAAATATTTTCAAATAGATATGTCGTCTATTACAACAGATATAAATA
The DNA here is from genome assembly GCF_002878395.1 of Capsicum annuum. Classification (NCBI taxonomy): domain Eukaryota; kingdom Viridiplantae; phylum Streptophyta; class Magnoliopsida; order Solanales; family Solanaceae; genus Capsicum; species Capsicum annuum. The sequence goes on along the minus strand of NC_061113.1, from coordinate 66,173,834 downwards.
TCTATTTAAAAAATTCCAACAGCTCTGTCATCTGTGACAATAGATGCAAATGTCCATTTGATAACTAAATCAAATATGTCATCTGTTACAATAGATATCAATATCTGTTTGTAAATTTCCAACAACTCAGTCATTTATCATAATAGATACAAATGTCTATTTGATAATTAAATCAAATATATCATCTGTTGCAACAGATATGATTATCTGTTTGAAAATATCCAATAGCCCAGTCGTTTGTTGCAACAAATTTCATTACAATTGATTTAGGTAGAACTAGGTATGAATGAATGAGATCACATGTGTTGTTACATTTGCATGGTGTTGGTATTGCATTCATCCTAACCTGAGTCATCAATTGATCGCTCGAAGTTGAAATGAGTTCTCATTAACTTAAGATAAGATTAATAGTACCTAAATTTATTTAGGTGGAACTAAGAATGAATGAATGAATGAGGTCAGGGTCAACAACAACTTCAATTGAGTAATTGCATTTGTATGGTGTTGGTATTGTATTCATCCCGACCCGAGTCATCGATCAATCACTATGAGTTGAAATAAGTTCTCATTAACTTAATATTAAGATTAATAGTACCTAAATTTATTGAGGTAGAACTAGGGATGAATGAATGAGCTCACAGGGTCAACAACAGCTTCAATTGAGTCATTGCATTTGCATGGTATTGGTATTGCATTCATCCTGACCCAAGTCATCGATCGATCACTTGGAGTTAAAATAGGTTCTCATTAACTTAATTATAAGATTAATAGTACCTAAATTGATTTATGTAGAACTAGGGATGAATGAATGAACTCACAGGGTCAACAACAACTTCAATTGAGTCATTGCATTTGCATAGTACTGGTATTGCGTTCATCCCGACCCGAATTGTCGATTGATCACTCAGGGTTGAAATAAGTTCTCATTAACTTAATGTTAAGATTAATAGTAAATAAATTGATTTAGGTGGAACTAGGGATGAATGAATGAGCTCGCACGGTCAACAACAACTTCAATTCAGTCATTGCATTTGCATGGTACTGGTATTGCGTTCATCCCGACCCGAGTAGTCAATCGATCACTATGATTTGAAATGATTTCTCATTAACTTAATGTTAAGATTAATAGTACCTAAATTGATTTAGGTAAAACTAGGAATGAATGAATGAGCTCACGGGGTCAACAACAACTTCAATTGAGTCATTGCATTTGCATAGTATTGGTATTGCGTTCATCTCGACCCAAATTGTTGATTGATCACTCAGGGTTGAAATAAGTTCTCATTAACTTAATGTTAAGATTAATAGTACATAAATTGATTTAGGTGGAATTAGGGATGAATGAATGAGCTCGCACGATCAACAACAACTTCAATTGAGTCGTTGTATTTGCATGGGGTTGGTATTGTTTTCATCCCGACCCAAGTCATCGATCGATCACTCTAAATTGAAATGAATTACCAGTAACTTAATATTTTAAAAACTATATATTTTGAAATTTTAAAAATTAATTAAGATCAATTCGCACCAAATTAACAATTTCAAAACTTGTCTTTCTTTCCCAAAATTACAAATCAACCCATACAAATCATCCATTTGTGGGAAAAACTTTTCATCATTTCAAATCTCAAGTTCTCACTCCTCTCTCTATCTCTCAATAATACAGACAATAACAACTCAACATATTGCTCAATCCTTCAAAACAGATCAATTTTCTTTCCATTTCTAGCCACATAGTTGTTATTTTTGAATTCATTCTCGCTTGTATCTATCATTTTCTCTTTCTTCATAGTTAACAAACTTCAAAAAGGTTCTATATTTGTTTTTTATTCTTAAAAGTAGGGCTTTTTAGTTAATGATAAAAAAGGAGACTTCTAGTTATATTATCTTTGAGAATGGGTTAGCAATTTTGTGTTTTGATGCTAAAGGGTAGGAAGAACCTGAGAAAATCATATTTTTTGTCTCAGTATTTTGTTGACTGTTGTGGTATTATTGGATGGTGTTTGTGGTGTTGTTGGTGGCTGTTGTTGGTGGCTGTTATTGGTGGTATTGGTATTTGTGTTTTTGGTGGTGGTGTCGATGGTATTAGTGTTGTTATTGGTGGAATTGGTGGTGTTCTTGGTGGCATTGGT